>NW_027069716.1:299800-356898 GCF_002906115.3 Quercus suber
TTGAAATATTTAAAAACTTCAAATGTGCTAATTACTTGTGTAACAATTTCTTGGAGTCTTAGTTTTTTTTTTTTTTTTTTTTGGAGAAATATGATAAATTTAACCATTAGTATCAGAAATATGATAATTAATTTTTATCATTAAATTAAGGCACCAACTGATTTTTAATATTTAAAAAAAAAAAAAAAACACTCCGAAAAGCAAGAATCTACATAACATATAACTTCTTTTTATTTTATTTTTTTGAGAAGAAGAGTCTACATAATATGAGTGCATGCATTACAATGCCAACAATATATTATAAGTTTATAACCCTTTATTTCAAATCAAGCACCAGCATCAGGTACTAATTTTTAAAGTCGTTGTCTTACGATTTAATACTACTAAGCCCCTAATTGATGCGTGAAGGGCACACTTTCAAACTCAATTATTGGATATCAGTTGTCATTTTATTTCCAAATTGATAGGGAGGAAAACGGCCTTGGAAGGTATAATTTCAGTTTATATTGGAGGAGACCATCAGACCCATGCCATTTTAACTTTAAATAGTTCGACTCCAGTTATATACTTATATCTCTATTTCTATTTCATTTAAATTGTTTAAATTCTCTTTATGTAATTATCAAATTATAAATAAATAAATAAAAATAGTTAAAATGACCCGTTGATACATGGAATTCAAGCAAGTTTCAGCGCTTCCAAAGTGAGATCCATTTATCTTATATAATAGGGAGATCAAAATTCAGTTCACCCTTCACAGGAGAAGAGGAAATATACTCTTAAGAATATTGAATAATTCCCTTTTTTGTTTTTACACAATTTTAATTATAGAGGATGTGAATCTGATGAAATTTACATGTAGGAATGCAGAATTTTTTTTTGAGAAAGATGCAGAAATGAAATTTGATGATAGAGAATAAACCGACCCTATAATATTAATTTTAATTGTATGATAATGACTTCCACCCCACATTTTCCAAAGACATTATTTTATATCAAGACTATTCATTAATATAAACCATGCAAATATTGGACCACAATACCTTTTGATAAAGGAATGGACCACTATACCACCGAAAAGATTACATAAGGCAGTAGGTAGAGATATTTTTTTATTGGGTAAATTATAATAAAGAGGTTAAATATTATTCTATATAATTAAACAACAAACCCAATTTTAATTAGAATAATCACATTTCTAGATAAAAGGCAGGTAGCACGCTTTTGAGTCTGTCCGATAGGCGGTAGGGCATTAATTAAAGAAATGAAGATAATCTGAATTCTGAACTAGAAACAGCTTGTCACGGGTATTAACTTTACTTTTGATACAACGTAAAGAGCAACCTAAGTTGGAATACAAGTCCAAATTGACATTAAAATAATAAAAGTACCCATATCACATGCAGTTATCTAAGTTCCTCCCACATTTAATTTATAAAATTGGGTCAATGTTCTTATAACTTGGACCAGCGTTTGTACTAGTTGTACTTAAATTACAATATCTCTATTCTCATTCTCATATATAATAAAACAAGAGCACGGGGGGTTTCGATTGTTTGAGATGACGGTATTTTGCTTGTTTGACAGAAGGCATGGAAATTGTAAAGAAGTTTGGTAAAGCTCATCCTCCACTAAGATTTACTGTTCTATTTATGCTTCTACTTTTTTACAAAATTAAAGACTCAACAGTCAGAAGTCTTTTCTTTTTGGCCTGATTGATCGTCATCCACTCCTAAACCTAAAAGTAAAAAAGGTGGATATGCTAAGCCTAGCATGCGACACATTTGGCTAATGGACAGTAAGTTTCTAATGTTTCATAATAATGCCTAGACTGAGAAAGAAAAATTTCCAATTACCAAAAAGAAAGAGAAATTTCTTGAGAGAAAAACTGACCAGGAAGATACTCATGAAGAGTAGTATTAGTGCAGTCCCAAGCATGAGGCCTGTCTAGGCAGAAGCACTTGAAATGATAAATAGTACTATCGAACCCACAGTTCCCTCCACTATCCTCGCAAATGCTACAGTTGCTGGCTTTCCATTTTAGCACAAACCCATTTCTCAACGACTCTCCAATCCCACCTCCATAAGCTTCAACCGGTGCTACAACCGAAGACTTGCACTCCATTGATACGTTGCTG
Organism: Quercus suber; assembly: GCF_002906115.3. NCBI lineage: Eukaryota > Viridiplantae > Streptophyta > Magnoliopsida > Fagales > Fagaceae > Quercus > Quercus suber. The sequence continues at coordinate 301,939 of NW_027069716.1, forward strand.
ATCTGCAGCTTCGGGTCCTGTCCAGACAGGGCCAGAACGGTGTCGCTTTCGCCATAACAACTAGGATAAAACTCTGAAGGCCAACTCTCATGCACCGAAGAGCTACAATTATAAAAGAAAAATATATTGGTTTGGTTTGGTGCTAGATCGAACCGGCTACCTGGAAGGGATATGCTGTTTATAAAAGGTATACAACTGGAGTTTGGATTTGAGAAGGCAGAGTTTGAGACTCTAAGCGTCTCGTTTTGGTAGAAAATTTCATGGATGGTGTAATTGTTATTGGATATGAGGATAGTTGGATGACCATTATTGTTGCAAGAGAGGTTGAATCCAGGGTAGCCACAAGAAGAGTTTTGCTTGTCTTGGATGTAGAATGGGAATCTTATGGCTTGCCCATCACCACAGGTTTTACGCGCACTGCAGGCTTGGAAGTATGGGTCCACTGCACCTAGGGATTTTTTTGGTACGAGGGAAAAGAAGAGGATGCATAAGATTATCATCGGAGAAATGGGTGATAGAAGGGTGGGAAGCAAGTTTGTTTGACTCATCTGTGGATCTTAAAAATTGTGGAGGGTAGAGATATAGCTAGAGAGAAGATTTACTGTATTATGGGGACAGAAAAGAGAAGAAAGATCCTGTGGAGTTTAGCCTTAAGGGGGGTGAATTTGACTTGCTAACCTAACTGCAACTTGAAGTAGTGGATGGAGATTGTCCATATCCGCCTCATATCTTAGACTGTTGAAAATTCAAGCCATTCCTATATGTATAAATTATCATTATTATGTATTTGAATATTTTGCAACTTGACCTGACTTCAACCTTTTAATGTAGAGTTTATCCTCAAACTTAGTTACATATAAATTATGAAGTAGCGACTACTGACTAATAACAACAACACCACACGCGTTCATCAAAAAACCAACACCACCACACGCCTAGTTAGCTAGTTATTTACTACCAATAGTATTCACGTCAACCTCTACACTTTTTTTTTAGCAAAACTAACCAAAAAAAAAAAAAAAATATGACACTAAATTTTTTCTAGTTTAACTAAAAAATTTTTCAAATATTCCTACTTTGGCTGGCCTCAGTAATTTATTCCCAATTTCGTTTAAATATTTATTTTTTCTCTCTCCTTCCAACCTAGTAGTGAAACACTTTCTCTCTCCAAATTCTTTCACCATTTTTGGCCACACAATATTGCACACCCACAAGTTTCTACACTGGAGTCAATTTTATACTTTTCAATTTAGCCAAAGAAATAAAATATTTTAGTTCCGGTTAATACTTGTGTACTATTTTGAGATTATTGTTATATATATATATATGTGTGTGTGTGTGTGTGTATTAATTTATTTATGTAAGAATGAATTTATTAATTTTTGTGTTTATCAATATAAAATTAAAAACTCACATATTTTATAAGTGTAAAAATTAGCTCAAGTAAATTAACCCAATTTTTCCAATTTTTCAAAAATAATTAATTTTTCTTATTTTCCATTTTTTTTTTTATTGTACCAGCTGAAACACCCAAAATATTCTCAATATAGTAATATAATCTAGTATTTTATCTAGCACATTTTAAAGAAGTACCAATATCAGTTTAATAGCCGGTACAATATATTTTCCCAATACGACAAGTATTGGTATGATATTAACTTCTTTGGATTATGGGCATGAGATCCACAATAAATTTTTTTTTTAAAAAAAACACACACACACACCATTGCATAGCCAAAAACCAATTCACAAACAAAAATTCACAAGGATACAAAATCACAAACACAATTTCAAACTGACCCATACATGATCCCTAGAAATCTCCAATTTCTAATCAACGCAATCAGATTACAAACAAAAATCTCATCCAATTGATCATGTGATCTTTCGTGAGAGAGAGAGAGAGAGAGAGAGAGAGAGAGCTGAATCGTACCCAAACAAACTCATTTAGTATGGTTACAACTTAGCCAAAACCCAAACTAGGTATTAATTATACATTTGGACTTGGCCACCCTCCATCTCCATTGATTTGTCTGGATCGGTGCATGCGAGAGACCTAATATACCAAATTGACAGCCACCATCCATCACAAAATTAACTACACATTATGTCATTAATGACTTTTTCATGGCCACCCTCCATCTCCATTGATTTGTGTGCATGGATCGGTCATTGACATCATGTATAGTTTGTTCACGTTGGAGTCAAAACCTTTTTTGAAGTAGAGGGTGTAATTTGAAATTTCAAAAGAGTGAGATTTAATATAAAACAACCTCATAAAGCTCAAAATATTATTTTATCCTTCTAATTTTTTTTTTCCCGCTGACGGTCAAGTAAATAAGTGGAGGTCTTGGAGGAGATGAAGGTGGGGTTTGGATTCCGCGTTTGCGTTTGCGTTTTCCTCTTTTTTTTTTTTTTTTTTTTTGGGCCGCATTGTATGGCTTTGGAAGACAAAAAATCTGTGCATGAACAGTGCAATGCACGCACTGTTCATGTAATAAAAAATATTAAAAATGAGTCCTACGGTATTATTCACACATTTAAAAATTATTTTACTACAATGTTTTCAGTTTTCAGTTTCAGTTTCAGCAATAAAATTTTAAATATAATCCTCAAATGGAGAACTTTTGAAATGTGCTTGCATAAACACAAGATTTGGGTCTATATGCACCTGCTTAAAATAATTATTTGGTCATGTGACCTACCTTTGCGTGTTAATATTTAGTTGGTCTACTCCATGTGTACATAAAGTTACTATATATGTGTGTGTGTATATATATATATATATAAGTTACTTTTTATATTAAACAAATTAAATCTGGCAAAGCGTATATATGCAATAAAGATGCCATGGAACTTACTATGATTTGCCCGTTTTGTGTTGGTCAGAATTTTTTCGGTATCAACCACAAATCCGGTAAAATTTATCCTCTATTGGGCCTATTCTGTCTAGACTTGGCAAATGTGCGGGTCAAGTTGAGTTTGGGTCGGGCCAAATTAGATTGCTTGTTGGGTTAGGTTGACTAGTATTTTGTATGCGAATTTTTTTTTTAATAAAGAAAACATGTATTTACTATTTAGAAAGTCACACAACAAATTACTTGGTATAAATTCATTACTTTGAATTTTTCACTCATATCAAGAATAAACTCAGCTAAACAAATTAATACTTGTTTAATAATTTTAAAAATATACAAATCCCCTATTACTAACCAAAACAAAATAGCACAAATGATAAGTAAAACAAATACATAAATTTCATTTCTACACAATATCAACATCCCAAAACATAAAACAAAATTACAAATTCCTTATTGGATAACTAATTTGACAAAGAATAAAAACATATAAGAACTTTATAATCTTAAAAACTAATTTTATAATCTATTATCAATTGTGGTTGACCCTCTCTTTTAATTTGAGAATAAACATTAAAGTTTGATTGTTTACTTATTTATACATGATGTTTTTTATGAATATAATGTCATTATTAAACAACACACATTCTATGAAATATCATAATCTAATTTGAAAAATCGTTTATTTTAGACATGAATTGTTAAAAAATAAGCTTGCATTCATAATTTATGCTAATTTCATTGATACTTTGACTTCACTTTTTTCACATTTATGAATGTTTTTCATACATGTCTATAATTTTAAATATATGTTTTTAACTCTACTGTAACCAGATTAACCTAACATGTACTTTGTTATTTGTTATCAAAAAATTTTTACTCGTTACAGAATGCATCAACCATTCATCATTCAATTCATTTGTATTCTATTATGTAAAAGTATTAATTGTTTCCTTAAAACTCACAACAAACAATTAAATAAATATTGTCTTAATTTTTTTTTTTACCAAATTTTTTTTATTAAATGGTTTGGATCTCGGGTCAAGTCAAGTTGACTTGCAAAAAACGGGTCGGGTCATGGGTCAACCCTTTTTTCTTCGAATAAAAAAAAAAAAAAAAATCAGATTCGGGTTGGGTATTTTTCACCAACCACACTTTATTACCTTTGTTTCTCAAAAAAAGTACTATATTTTTTAGAGATTTTATCCCCTATTGTATAAATAAGTCCTTTTATAAACAAGACTAATAAGAAAATATCTAAAAATATTACGATATATATATATATATGTGTGTGTGTGTGTGTGTATATATATTCTGTCAAAAATCTCTCATTGAGTGAACGTAACGTGATCACCAAGTTGCAGTGGGTTCACTCATCAGGCAGAGATGTGGTCCTTCTTTCGATCGTGACCACCAAATCAAACCGACCACTTTGAAGTTTGAACAGCCACTCAAGGCGTTACCTCTGGTCCTCTGCCTTAATTTTCATTTTTTAAGCCTCTTTATTAAGTTCAACCCTTTGATCACAAGTCTTAAATGGGAGGTGTTTGTCGAAAAAAAGTCTAAAATGGGAGGTTTAGTATTTTTCATCCGATTTCCAGAAGTTGAAAAGGAGCACCAAGTGTACTGTGGAATGAGAAAACTATTTGCACCTTCAAAATACAATAATCAAGTTTTTATATTAAATAAATAAATATATAAATTTATCATTTCTTAACCACTTAATTAAGCTGTAGTCAAGGGTTCAAGTGTTGAACTACCAAAAATAAACAATAATAAGTCTAGAAACAACTTTGCTCACAATTTTTTTTTACAAGGCATGGATCTTGATTCTTGAGAAGGTGAGCTTGGAAGATCCAAGCGCTGCTCTAAGACCCTAATAGAGACCTGACATGCTTGCCTAATTATGAATAGGGATCAGGAATTTAGGACCCTTATTTAATTGGCATGGTTTTAGGGGCGGCTCCACGTTAAAGGTGGGGGTGGTCACCTGACCCTGAAAAAAGATTATTATTATTATTATTATTATTATTATGGAGTAAAATCCAAACACTCTTAAAATTTAACAGGTAAAATTCAAATTTTGAAATGGTAAGGTGTAAAATTCAAACATCTCTAAACTTCAGGGGATAAAATCAAAATTCTGAAATTTCAGGGTATAAAATCTAAACACCCCCGAAATTTAGGAGTGTATTTTGCAATTTATCCATTTTAAAATAAGTAAACTTGTATAAGGAAATGGTAAGATTTTATGCATTTGTGTGTGTGTGTGTGTGTGTTTTTTTTTTTTTTTTTCTTTTCCTTTTTTCAATATATAAAGTTTTCTTTTTATTATATTTTATATAATTTAAATTTTTTTAATAATTACTATAGCGGCAAAAAATGCAGTTCATCAACTTGTGGAAATAAATGAAGATTTTACTATTTGCTATCATAATGAATTTGTTTAGAGATGGGAAGTCAAATCTGATTATGATATCCAATACGCAAACTAAGAAGGTTTACGTCATAGAATTGAATAAGAAAGGATGCCTTTTCTCTTAATTCACAATTTAAGAACTAGTTAAGAAAAAATACAAGTGCTGGTTCTCGAGTGTAGTTTGAGGTTGTGGTTACAGACAGATAGACTCTTTCTTCTCTCTCTCTTTTTTTCTCACTCCTTTTTTTTTTCTCTCCCCTGGCATCTGGAACTTCCTTTTTGTTTTATCCCAGCTACAACTTATCTGAATCTTACACTTGGAGGGCTAAGATTGTACTACTAGAACTCCTATCCCATCCAGAACATATTAGCTATGCCACCACTATTCATGGTCATTTCCTCATTAATGCGGCCAGATGAGTGGTTGTCTTGTATTTAATGCGGAGGGGATGGCTTCTATACCCTTCTTTCTTCATCCTTCTCGTATTCAATGCCAAGTCTGCTTTCTTTCTTTTTTGATATTTTAACTTTATGTGCCTCACATAACTAGGGCTCGTCACCGAGGTTTGAGGTGCATCCTCGAAAATTACCTTGATTGCCCATTTAAATCAGATTTAGGATCCTTGTCCCCACAATAGCCCCCCAGAACCTCATTTTTCATTCTTGACCTAGAAAAGTGAGTTTTGGCTAATAAAAATTGTTGACAATGGCACACTCGCGAATAGGTTCCCACATGAGCAAGTCTTCATCCTTCTCGTATTCCGTGTTTATTTTCTTTTTGATGTTTTAACTTTATGTGCCTCACATAACTAGGGCTCGTCCCCGAGATTTGAGGTGCATCCTCAGAAACTACCTTGACTGCCCATTTAAATCAGATTTGGGATCCTCATCCCCACAATAGCCCCCTAGAACCTCATTTTTCGTTCCCGACCTAGAAAAGTGAGTTTTGGCTAATAAAAATTGTTGACAATGGCACACTCACGAATAGGTTCCCACATGAGCAAGTCTTTTCAACTAACTATGACCTGCTCCTGACGCTTCAGAATCCATAGCTCTGCAATAAATGCAACAGGTAGCCCGTTGTTTCCCATGTTCTATGGTGAGAACGTGATTGAACGGCTCTAAATTCATCATCAGAAGGGGTGGGAAGATTACCTCTCCTTTTTTCCCAGCCTATATATAGAGATATGAGAGGTTCTTATCTCCATTTCGCCTCCTTAGAAGCAAAAAAAGAACATAAATACGCTCCTCGCACTTGATAACCTCGTCTGAGAAGTGTGCATTTATTGTTAACAAGAGTTCTTCCCCATTTTTTTCATAATAGTAGATTTTTTTTTCTTTTTCCCAAATGGGTAGATTTTTTAGTTTGGTTGACACTCCCGAACACTAAGAGGAGTTTAAGAGATACTATAGGATTCCTAGCAATGTGTCAATACGGCATTGCAAATTAGGTGAATGGCACGAGAAGAGGCAAACGGGAGCCATAATGATTCCAATGATTGCCTTCATTGAAGGGGGTATGAGGATTCCTATAGGTAGAGTCACTAGGGATTTTTTTGAATCTTTTTAGATTGTGCCCTACCCAATGTGTTCCAAATATGTTTAGAATCTTAGGTAGTGTAGACGGACTGAATGAAAAGTTAGGTATATATCTTACCCATCATGTCGTAAACTGGGTGTACAATTGCCAGAAAGGTGTTGATAGGGGATACTACTTAAACTAGAGTTCCTACCGTTAGGCTAATCTCATGCCTCCCCGAGATAAACAAAGGCATGGACGAGGACTTTCTCATCGTTTCAAGGGAGTAGCATGACGGACTCCATTGTCCTACCCAGGATGTTACTCCAGGTGAGATGGCCTAAGGACACTTAAAAAGTCTATGTTAGCTTAGGAAATTCTATAAACAATTTATTTACAAATTCGCCATTTCATCATTTTACTTTTGTGTATATATACTTTTCTTTTACTTGCCAAAACTTGAGCTTGCCCGACATGTGATTCTCTTCCTACACCGGGATGGACAACTTTGCACATTTCATGTGATTCTGGATTTTAAACCCATTTCCAATCGCTTCCAAGTGTCCAAGCACGTAATTAAGGCCCAAGACTCTCATCTTGCCCTAGTTGACGTGGCCATTGAAGGATTTTTAAGCGAGCCTCCTCCCGAAGGAACACAATTAGTCGAGCTTCCTACCTTTAAGGATCCTTAACCCATTGTAGAGGAAATTACATCCTCAGACAAAGAAGTTGAGACAAAATCTGAGGAGAACACTGAAAATCCCATCAGGGACGAGGATTTTAAGGTCTTTTACCATACAAACGAGTCTGAGGAGGAAGGACTCAGCCCACATCTAGCTGCAACCCTAGTTAGTGAGGACCAAGAGGCTATCAAAGTGCCTAAAGGGATGGTGATAGAGAAGAGATTGCCAAATTTACTCTCTCTACTAGAATCCCACGTTGGGACCACAACTCCTAAGGTCCCAATAGTTCCCAGGCCTCCAACTCCAATTCCTCCTACCCCTGCACAAACCAAACCAACTGATAAAAAATGAAAAAAGGACAAGAAAAAAGGTAAAGGCCCTATCGAAGAGGGCAAAGTCCAAGAGGAGAGGAAGCCCTTCCTAAGCCCACCAAGGTGGCAAAGATGACCCGAGCCTAATAAAGAAGGGGAGAGGAAAGCTTAGACGCTATCTCTGAGCGACGATCTCAGGTTCCGAACTAGAATCCTGCCTTTGAATTGGAAGGCTCACCTCTCTATGAAGATGCTTCAATCGATAACTTCGTCGGCGGAAGAGCGGACTATGTGGCCAATGATGTGGAACAAGCGCTTCTTCTCCCCAAAGACATGGATGAACTTCAGAACCTGAAGAAGCATGAACTCCTCCTTTCCGTAAAGAGGGACCTAGCTCTTGTCTATTCTACGCACACTTTCCTACTAATTTCTATCTCAACTATTCACGCACAGGCCACCTAAGCAGCACATGTAGCATAAAAGTGGGTTGATCAGGCACTCCGTGACTTGAAGGAAGAGGAATCCAAGTGCTATGCCGCGCAGAAGTCTCTGACCTTAATAGACAAGAAGCTAAAGAAGACTCTCCCCAAGTTGGTAGAATGCGATAAGGCCGGAAAGAGTGCTAGAGCTTCAATAGAGAGCACAAAGAGGCAAGCTCAAAAGCAACTCTTACACTTAAGGGAGGCAGAGAGCTAGCTCGCAATTGATCGGATGACCATTTCCAAGTTGAAGAAAGAGCTGAGCTAGAAAGATGAGGAGATGAACAAGGTTAAGCAAACCGCATATGACCAAGGGCAAAAAGAGACTAAGGCCCACCTTAAATCTCAACTCCTTGTCGTATGCCGTAGCTTTTGCCTTCAAACCTAGATTGAGGCCCTCAATTCTGCCGGAGTAGACCCCAATTCAAAGTTAAGGAATCTGGAGAAAGCCTTCCACCCTCCAGCAATTAGGGCGCATCCAGTCATTCAGCCTCCTATCAATGCCTCTGGCCTAACTCCGACGAGCTCTACTAAGAACCTCCCACCAAAGTCCAGCAATACTGCTCCTATCCAATCCAAACCAGCTGAATAGCAGCCAAGCACCACTGTCCCTACTAAGACCAAATAACCCGAGCCACCTGTCTCTAAGCCTAGTGCAATTGCTCCACAAAGCCCCGAGGTGGTAGCCATGGAGCCTCAAACAGCAGAAGACTCCTCTACAACTGTCTCAACAACTAAGATGGTTCCCTCTACTTCAACTCCAACTGCTGAAGCGCAGCCCAGCACAAGAACAGGGACATAGAAGACTCCCAAGGCCTAGGGGATGCAATAGTGGGACTATTCATGATTTTAAAAACTAGGCCAGACTGGCAAGTCCGACCAGTTCAACCAGGAACCAGCCTTCAATCCGGCCTAGTTATAGGTAAAAATCGAAAATGACTTAAAAATTGAAAAAATTAGAAAACCAGCCTGTTCAATTGCAAAACCCGGAACCAGCGTGGTCGAACTGATTAATGACCAGTTGGGTTGTTAGCTTAAAACTAAACCGTATTGGACAGTCTAAAACTACGCCGTTTTGGACAAAACGTAAAATCTAACCCTAAATGATGTGCATTGATAATAGCTTAATTTTGCATATTTATATCATTGTTAGAAAGCATTATCATACTTATTTTGAGTTAATTCATGCATTTTATATTTGGTTTTGAAATAATGCTAAATAATCAATTTTGTGCTTGATTGAATTTTATTGCGTGAATTTGTCTTTTGTAGGAGAATGGAATTAAATAAGTGAATTTGTGCAAAGAAGAAAGCTAATGGACTTTACTTTTACAAGGGCCATGATGAAGTTAAAAAAGGTCAACCCAATTAAATTGAAGTCCAATTGGAGCAGGGAATCAAAGGAAAATTGCATCAAATCCAAGTCCAATTCGGATTAGGATTCCAGCCTACACATCAGTTAGTATTTTTAGCACAACTTTTGGCTCAAATGTCCACTCGAGATTATTCAAGTTGGACTAGAAATTTAACTTAAAGGACTACAACTTTGTAGTTTACTGGAAGTCCAAATTCAGACATTAAATGGGCCAAAATCATCAACTAAGTGAGGCCTAAAAATGTGGGATTTTCTCCAAACAAGAATTCAACTTGTAATAGGATTCCTTGACCTATTTAAAGGCTCTTTCGGGCAAAATTCAGGGAGGCTAGTGCTAGGGCTAAGGGCTGAATGTATAGAAAGCTGTGGCTCCTCTTTCATGATAGTTAATTTTATTTATTTGTCTACTTTAATGCTTAGTATTTTATTTTTTGTATTTTCTTTCAATTACCATGAGTAGCTAAATTTATAATTAGGGTTGAGGATGAAACATTATTAAGGATTATTAGTAATATTTATGTGATTTTATTTTTCCCACAACAGTTGTTCTTTAATGATTTAAATTGTTCTTGCTTCATATCAATTGACTAAGATGAGATTCTAGATATGAGCTCAATCATGTTTTTCTCATGATTTAGGATTTGTCTTAATTAATTGAATGCTTGGTTTATTATTTCTTGATTATAAAATTGGATATCTCTTGTGATTTGTTTGTCAATGGATACAATTGATGATTTGGTTTTATACTTAAGAAGTGAAGAAGAACATGCTTTAGATTTTTAAACATAAGTTTTAATGATGATATTTTCCATGATGGCAAAATTGATATCTAGATTATCATGTAGTGGTTGGGAAAAATTAATGATCATAAATATATTCTGATATGACTTACAAGGCGGATTCTAAAATCTTAATTCCTTTCTCTTGATTGTTTACATCTTTTTATTGCTTTATATCTTTTGCTTAGTTTAACTATTTTCTCAATTTTATTATTTTCTTAGTTTATTTAATCTTAGAAAAACCAATTTTTATTAAACTAGATTAGGATTAATTTGGTTAAGGTTTAATTAATTTTCCTACGTTCATTCAAGTTCTTGTGGGTTCGACCTTGTTCTTGTCAAACTATACTTCAGTACGATTCGTACACTTACGAGTACTTTAAAATTTCACAACACTAAACACTCTCACGCCTCATCTCATCTCACTCTTAGACTCTCATGCCTCTCTGTCTCTCTCTCAAGCATCTCTCTCTCACTCTCACCTCTCAAGCTCATGCCTCTCTCTATCTCACTCTCGAATTTTATTTTACTTCTTACCCTCACAGCGTCTGAACTTCAAATTTGCCTTTGCTTCTCACCCTCACAACAGTTGGTTTTTTCTTTTTCTTTTTCCCTTCTCACCCTCACGGTGTCTCAATCTAGATCTTGCCCTCTGTGCTCTGCTCTCTGCTTCTTGGCTTCATTAGGTATTGATTCTTTTGATTTTGATTACTTGATTACTTGATTCTCTTTCTCAGCTTCTTTTTTTTTTTTTTTTTCATTTCTCTTGGCTTCATCTCAAGTTCTCTGTTTATATTCTCGCTTCTCGGCTTCAACTCAGGTTCTCTATTCCGTGACTTCACTGGATATTCTTTTTTTTTTATTGCTTGGTTTTCTTTGTTTTCATTATAGTGTATTTTTGTGTGTGCCCGTGGGCTCTAAATTTTGAATTAGGGCTTAAATTATTAAACGGGCAAGTTAAATTACTGGTTCTAAGTGCTTGGTTTTCTCGGTTTGGATGAAGAAGATGAGGATGAGGATGATGATAATGATGCTAGTGGCGGAGCATTTGGTTCACATGATGATATTGATTTCAATTTTTTTCATAACAAATGAGGCTTGTGTCTTAAAAGTTAGTAGTTGTTTGTTTGAAACTTTAAAACTTATTTGCTATTTGGATGTAATGAACTTATTTGCTATTTGCCATTTGGATGTAAATGTAATAACTAATGAACTTATTTTTTTGGTTTTGTTGAAAGTTTATTATGTTAAGGATGATTGTTTTGTAATTTTATTATGTTAAATTCTTTAAAAGATGTTTTATACTTGTATTTTTTTTTAAAAGGAAACATATTTATTACTATTGGTTTGTTAGTTTTAGTATATTAAAAAAATATTAATTATTTATATAATTTAAATAAATAATATTTAAATTATTCATGACGTCACCTCCGACCATTGGTTGGATCCCGGTCCGACCAGAAAACTAGTAATTAGCTCCTCGACCAATTCTTTCACAATACCGATTTTTAAAACCTTGGGAATATTTAATACTTTTCTTCTTTTCTTTTTTTTTCTTTTTTTCTTTTTTTTTTTTTGGCAGAAGGAATTTTGTCTTTACTTACCTTATCTTCTATATGTACTCATTTGAACTTCGTTTATGGAAAACTTTTGTTAAAACCTTGCCTTACTAACCTGTACTTATAGTTTCATGATTAACTATTTTTTATCGTGCCCATATAAAATTAAGTATTTTCACCAAGGTGTTAATTTCCTGAGGTAGTGATATGAGAAATCAACTTAACCAAGGTCAGATTGAACACAACAAACATAATCCAAGCATTAAGGCAAGTGATCTAGGAGTCGAACCTACCGAGATTCTGTTTAACATAAAAATAAGCTAAGTGTTAATTTACCCAAGGCAAGTGACCCAAGGAATCGAACCTAGCCGAGGTTCTGTTTAACATAAAAATAAGCTAAGTGGGACAAGAAGAGTCTTAAAAATGCATCTATTGCATATAAAATATTATCCCTTACAATACTGCTGGATTAGAAATAATATTTCATAAATTTTCACATTCAATGGAGAGGTACAACAAGTCCATCCAAATCCTCTAACCTATAAGACCCCACTCTAGCTACTGAAGTTACTCGAATGGCCCCTCCCAATTAGGACCTAATTTTCCCCAAGAAGGGTTTCTTGCACTCCCAACAACTTTTGAAAGACCAAATCCCCTGGAATAAAGCTTTAACCTTTACCTTTTTCTGAACCCCTACCTAAGCTTTTGTTGATATTGTGTCAACCTGACTACGGCCACCTCCCTTAGTTCCTCAACCAAATCAAGGCTATGAGCAAGGGATTGCTCATTGCCATCACAAGGGGTTAGTCGACCTTAGAGTGGGAACCCTATTTTTGTAGGAATGACTCCTCGCACCATAGGTCATGGAAAAAGGGGTCTCACCCGTGGATCTTCTTGGTGTTGTGTGATAGGTCCACACAACATGAGGTAGTCTCCACCCATTTTACCTTTGCATCTTCCAATCTCTTCTTCAAACCGTCCAATATAACCTTATTTGTGGCCTAACTTGCCTATTACTCTGAGGATATAATGGAGTAGAGTATCTGTTCTTTATTCCTAATTAGTAACAGTATTTTCGAAAAGCCTTCTGTCAAACTGAAGTCCATTATCTGAAACAAGGTTGCTCGGGACCCCAAATCTTGTGACGATATTCCGCCATAAAACCTTTTTACAGCTTGATCTTGGATATTTGCTAGTGGTTCAGCTTCTACCCACTTAGTGAAATAGTTATAGCTACCAAGATACCTCAATTCCCTGTGCTCTAGGGAAAGGTCCTAAATGTCCAATCCCATTAGGCAAAAGGCTAAAGGCTACTCAATGGGTTCAGCAATCCTCCTGGCTAATGAATGTTAGGAGCATACCTCTGACACTGATCACATTTCTTAACATACTTTTGCAAACATTTTGCATGCTCGGCCATCAATACCCTTGTGCCAAAGCTCTATGAGCAAGTGACCTGCCCCTTGTATGGCTACCACAAATCCCTTCAAGTAATTCTTTTAACAACATTTCCACTACCTTAAGATGAACACAACAGGTATGGTCCCGAGTATGGGCGTTTGTATAGTTTTTGGTCCTCAAAAAGCCAAAACCTTGGCGCCTTCCTACGAACCTTCTTAGCCCCAACTCAGTCCTCAGGTAGAATTCGATCCTTCAAAAATGCCACCAATGGATCTTGCCAACTGGGCCTACCCTCGTAGAATTAATTTCCACTGGAAGTAGTTCATTATATGTTGGCAACACATAACTCTCAACGAGTACAATCCGAGCAAGTCTTCCCTAATAAGCGTGGCTAAAGTTGCGAGTGAATTAGCATGGGAATTTTTATCTTGAGGAACTTTCTCAAGCGTAAAAGAATGAAAGTCCTTGACAGCTTTACTCGACCTAAATACCAAAGCATCCTCGATCCTTTGCCTCATACTCTCCCAGGACTTGTCCATCTACCAGTCTTGAATCATAATATGCTCTTAGGGTCTTGCCACTAAGCTTTTGCATAGCATTCAGACCTACCAGCAAAGCTTCATACTCTACTTCATTATTTGTTGCTAAAAACCCAATCCTAAATGACTTCTCCAAAGTAATACCATCTGGTGAAAGCATCACAATCCCTATTCCTGATCCTTTCTTATTTGCTGCACCATCCACGAATAACTACTAGGTACATTGAGCTATTACCGTTTCCACATGCACAAGCCCCTCGGGTCTTTCCCCTACCTTTGAGCTTCCTATTTCTCAGTAAATTCTGCTACTAAATCTGCTAGAACTTGACCTTTCACAGCTATTCGAGGCATGTACTTGACATCGAATGCTCAAGCAGGCCCCCCATTTGGCCACCTTTCCAGTATAATCTAATTTTCAAAGCAAGGCCTACAAAGGCAACTAAGTCAAAACAACCATAGTATACGCCTGAAAATAATGAGGTAGCTTTTTGGTGGCATGGATGATAGCAAGAACATCTTTTTCCAAGTGAAGATACCTAACCTCGACCTCTTGTAGGGATTTGCTAACATAATACACTGGTTTCTGAACTCCTTCATCCACATGTATCAAGACCAAACTCACAGCATGTCGAGCTACAGCCACATAAGCATATAACACTTCCTCCTTTTCTAGTCTGGACAAGATTGGTGGATGGGCCAGATATGCCTTTAACTCCATAAAAGCTCTATCACACTTTCCAAACCATGTAAAATACTTCCACTTATGCAATAGCTGGAAAAATGGTCTACACCGTTCATCAGACTTTGATATAAACCTATTCAAAGCTGCCGTCATTCTGGTTAGGTGCTGAACTTCCTTTGGGTTCCAAGGAGGATGCAAATTGTGAAAAGCCTTAATTTCGTAAGGGTTAACCTCAATTCCACGATGAGTTATCATATATCCCAGAAACTTTCCTGATCCGACTCCAAAGAACATTTTGAAGCATTCAAACGCAGCTTGTGTTGCCTTAAGATTACAAAAATGTCATTGAGGTCTGATAAATATTCGGTCTCCTCTTTACTTTTCACTACCATATCATCAATATAAGCCTCCATGTTTCTTCCTAATCGACTCTCAAACATTCTTGTCACCATCCTTTGATATGTTGACCAAGCATTTTTTAGTCCAAATGACATTACTTTATAATGGAAGTTTCTTGTCAGAGTAACGAAGGCAGTTTTCTCTTGGTCTGACAATGCCAAAGGAATTTGGTGGTAACCTTGGAAAGCGTCTAGGAAGCTCATCCTCAGATGCCTAAATGTTGCATCCACCAATTGATCAATCTTGGGAATTAGAAATGGATCTTTTGGACAGGCCTTGTTCAGGTCCATGAAATCTACACATACTCTTCACTTTCCTAACTTCTTGTTTACCACCACCACATTGGCCAACCATTCAAGGTAAGAAAACCTCTTTAATTGCTCTAGCCTATTTCAGCTTATGAACCTCTTTCCTGATCCGACTCCAAAGAACATTTGAAGCATTCAAACGCAGCTTGTGTTGCCTTAAGATTGCAAAAATGTCATTGAGGTCTGACAAATATTCGATCTCCTCTTTACTTTTCACTACCATATCATCAATATAAGCCTCCATGTTTCTTCCCAATCAACTCTCAAACATTCTCGTCACCATTCTCTGATATGTCGACCAAGCATTTTTTAGTCCAAATGGCATTACTTTATAATGGAAGTTTCTTGTCAAAGTAAGGAAGGCAGTTTTCTCTTGGTCTGACAATGCTAAAGGAATTTGGTGGTAACCTTGGAAAGCGTCTAGAAGGCTCATCCTCAGATGCCTAAATGTTGCATCCACCAATTGATCAATCTTGGGAATTAGAAATTGATCTTTTGGACAGGCCTTGTTAAGGTTCGTGAAATCTACACATACTCTTCACTTTCCTAACTTCTTGTTTACCACCACCACATTGGCCAACCATTCAAGGTAAGAAAACCTCTTTAATTGCTCTAGCCTATTTCAGCTTATGAACCTCTTTCCTGATCCGACTCCAAAGGAACATTTGAAGCATTCAAACGCAGCTTGTGTTGCCTTAAGATTGCAAAAATGTCATTGAGGTCTGACAAATATTCGATCTCCTCTTTACTTTTCACTACCATATCATCAATATAAGCCTCCATGTTTCTTCCAATCAACTCTCAAACATTCTCGTCACCATTCTCTGATATGTCGACCAAGCATTTTTTAGTCCGAATGGCATTACTTTATAATGGAAGTTTCCTATCAGAGTGAGGAAGGTAGTTTTCTCTTGGTCCGACAATGCCAAAGGAATTTGGTGGTAACCTTGGAAAGCATCTAGGAAGCTCATCCTCAGATGCCCAAATGTTGCATCCACCAATTGATCAATTTGGGAATTAGAAATGGATCTTTTGACAGGCCTTGTTGAGGTCCGTGAAATCTACACATACTCTTCACTTTCCTAACTTCTTGTTTACCACCACCACATTGGCCAACCATTCAAGATAGAAAACCTCTTTAATTGCTCTAGCCTATTTCAGCTTATGAACCTCGTCCTTAACAGCTTCGACATGCTCCTTTGAGGACTGTCGAGGTATTTGCTTCTTGGAATAACACTAGGGTTAACATTCAAGTAGTGACAAATAAATTCAGGATCAACTCTAGGCGCTTCATATGCATTCCACGCAAAGACGTCAAGATTGTCTTTCAAAAACTCCACCAACTGCACTTTATCCTTTGTTGGGAGTAGAGATCCAACATTAAAATATCGATCTACATCTTCCCAATAATAACCCTTTCCAACTCCTCACATGATATTGAATTGTCCGAGGACACTGGCGACCTTTGCTGTGATTGCTACAATGTCGGACAACCACAGAGGAACTCAACTCAGTAACATGATGATTCACTGTTGCCACCATGCATTGCCTAACTGTTGACTGACATCCCACCAATTCAGCCACCCTTCAATTAGTGGGATACTTCACCTTAACATGCAACAAAGATGCAACTGCCCCCATAGCATGCAACCAAGGTCTGGCAAAATGGCAGTGTATGGTGAAAAGGCATCTACTACTATAAAGTCCATGCTTATCATCCTATCCCCAGTTAAAACGGGTAATCAGATCCTCTCCCTTTAGAATAATGAAACTCCATCGAACTAAATCAACGGAGAGTCATACTGGTCCAAATCCTCAGTTTGAGACCCAAACCCTTAAACAAGTCCGGGTACATTATCTCAACCCCACTGGCTTGGTCAATCATCACCCTCTTGATATTATACCCTGCTATCTGCACAATCACCACCAAAGCATCGTCATGTGGCTGAATGTTCCTAACTTGTCATCCTCAGAGAAAACCTATGATTGGTTGATCCAAGACCTTGCATCTTTTACTAAAGGCTTCCCCTTCAAGGCCTCACACCTGCGCGCAACATCAACATTACCCCTTTAGCTGGTGAGGTTCTTCTCTCATGGTGCAAAAATAACATTTATTGTCCCCAAAGATGCCTAAAGGACTCACCATTATGCAATCCACTCCCAGGTAGTTTTTTTATTATTAGACTATCGTAGAAATTGCTTCAATTTGCTCGTTTTCACCAATTGGTCCAAAAAGGACCGCAAGGTCCTATAGTCCTCAGTCGTATGACCCCGATCCTGGTGATATTGACAATACAAGCTTTGATTTCTTTTAGTGGGATCACCCCCCATTTTGTTCAACCATCTAAAATATGGTTTATGTTGATTTTATCCAGAACTTGGTATATCGATTCCTTGAACACCGAGTTCACCATTTGAGGAGCAACACCATCATAAGACGCTTGATGATAATATTCCCTCCTTGGTCGAGAAGACATAAATCAGCCTCCTGAGTTATCCCTCCAATCATTGTAGAAGCCTTATTTTTACCTCTGGTGGAACCTTAATTGTCCTCGGCCTTTTATGCTCTTCAATTGGTCCATCAATTGGTGCACATTCCAAGGGGGTTCATGGTAAGTGACTTCAAAAATTGGAATTCGTAGGAAGACCACCTAAAAATTCTATACAGTGACATCCTCAAAATCCCCATCAATTTCATTATAAAGCTCCCAATAACGATTGAGTAATTCTTCAATGTTTCTCTCTCTCTTCTCTCTCTCTCTCTCTCTCTCTCTCTCTCTCTCTTATTGACATAGAGAGCAACGAATCCATCTTCTAGGAACTCAGCTACAAGTCAAGAATCTTGCCCCAAAAGCCTTGGTCAACTCCTCGAAAGAATGTATCGATCCTTCCGCCAGATTGTCAAACCACCTCATTGCCACCAATCCGAGGCTTGAGGGGAAGACCTTACACCTCAATACCTTATTCTTGGAGTGAATAGCATCCTTTGGTTAAAACAGCTCACTGCTCAACAGGGTCAGTCCTACCATTATAGATGGTGAAAGGTAGGGGGTTGGTTGAAATGACGAGAAGAGCTCGGAAAAAAAAAAACAAAACAAAACAAAACAAACAAGAAAAGTATCAAATATTCCCAAGGTTTTAAAAATCGGTACTGTGAAAGAATTGGTCGAGGAGCTAATTACTAGTTTTCTGGTCGAACCGAGATCCAACCAATGGTCGGAGGTGACGTCATAAATAATTTAAATATTATTTATTTAAATTATATAAATAATTAATATTTTTTAATATACTAAAACTAACAAACCAATAGTAATAAATATGTTTCCTTTTAAAAAAATACAAGTATAAAACATCTTTTAAAGAATTTAACATAATAACATTACAAAACAATCATCCTTAACATAATAAACTTTCAACAAAACCAAATAAATAAGTTCATTAGTTATTACATTTACATCCAAATGGCAAATAGAAAATAAGTTCATTACATCCAAATAGCAAATAAGTTTTAAAGTTTCAAACAAACAACTACTAAGTTTTAAGACACAAGCCTCATTTGTTATAAAAAAAATTGAAATCAATATCATCATGTGAACCAAATGCTCCACCACTAGCATCTTTATCATCATCCTCATCTTCTTCATCCAAACCGAGAAAACCAAGCACTTAGAACCAGCAATTTAACTTGCCCGTTTAATAATTTAAGCCCTAATTCAAAATTTAGAGCCCACGGGCACACACAAAAATACACTATAATGAAAACAAAGAAAACCAAGCAATAAAAAAAAAAAAAGAATATCCAGTGAAGTCATGGAATAGAGAACCTGAGTTGAAGCCGAGAAGTGAGAACATAAACAGAGAACTTGAGATGAAGCCGAGAGAAAAGAAAAAAAAAAGAAGCTGAGAAAGAGAATCAAGTAATCAAGTAATCAAAATCAAAAGAATCAATACTTGATGAAGCCAAGAAGCAGAGAGTAGAGCACAGAGGGCAAGACCGAGATTGAGACATCGAGAAGGTGAGAAGGAAAAAAGAAAAAGAAAAAACAACTGCTGTGAGGGTGAGAAGCAAAGGCAGATTTGAAGTTTAGACGCCGTGAGGGTGAGAAGTAAAAAAAAATTTAACAGTGAGATAGAGAGAGGTGTGAGCTTGAGAGGTGAGAGTGAGAGAGAGATGCGTGAGAGAGAGATAGAGAGGCATGAGAGTCTGAGAGTGAGATGAGATGAGGCGTGAGAGTGTTTAGTGTTGTGAAATTTTAAAGTACTCGTAAGTATACGAACCGTACTGAAGTATAGTTTGACAAGAACAAGGTCGAACCCACAAGAAATTGAATGAATGTAGGAAAATTAATTAAACCTTAACCAAATTAATCATAATCTAGTTTAATAAAAATTGGTTTTTCTAAGATTAAATAAACTAAGCAAATAATAAAATTGAGAAAATAGTTAAACTAAGCAAAAGATATAAAGTAATAAAAAGATGTAAACAATTAAGAGAAAGGAATTAAGATTTTGGAATCCGTCTTGTAAGTCATATCAAAATATATTTATGATCATTAATTTTTCCCAACTACTATATGATAATCTAGATATCAATCTTGCCATCATGGAAAATATCATCATTAAAACTTATGTTTAAAAATCTGAAGCATGTTCTTCTTCGCTTCTTAAGTATAAAACCAGATCATCAATTGTATCCATTGACAAACAAATCACAAGAGATATCCAATTTTATCATTGTTATTAATTCCGTTCCGTTCCGGCCGGAACGGACGGAATTTTTCGTTCCGGTATGCAAAACGGTACTGGAATGACCTGCGTTCCACCTCGGCTCAAATTTCGGGCCGTTTCGGGTCATTCCGGCCATTCCGGCCGATTCCGGTCAATTCCGGCCGAAATGGGAATTTCGGCCGGTACAAGATTTTTCCTGTTATATATAAAAAAAAAAAAAAAAAAAAAAATTCCAGAAACTTCAAAACGACGCCGTTTATAGTTTACTATTCAATGAAATGTTGTGTTTTACTAAAACACAACATTTCATTGAACAGTAAACTATGACAATCCGAAAATTTTCGGTTTTTTTCTTATGATTTCTAAGTTTTGTGGTTAAAATTTAGACGTTAGAGTTAAGAATTTAAGATATGTGATTTGTTTGTTCATCCATTTCATGCAAATTAAATTAAATTTTAGCTACAGCATTTGATTGAATTTCATTTCATTTTCATTGAACAGTAAACTATGGTTGATCATCATTTTCATCATAGTTCAGCTGGTACTTCTTCTGCTTCTGTGGCCTCTGCCCCTGCAAGATCAGAGGATCCCGCATGGGCTCATGCCCGTGCAGTGCCTAATGCGAAAAATAATACTATCTGTTTGCATTGTAATAAGTTGATTAAAGGGGTGGTATTACTAGACTTAAGTATCATCTTGCTGGGATTAGGGGTCAAGTTGAACCATGTAAAGTTGTTTCATCTGATATTAGGTTTCAAATGAAACAAATGATTGAAGACTTGAAAAAATCTAAACAAACTAAAAAGAGGATTCAATCAGAAATTGGGAACCCATATGGTGATCCATTTGATGTTGATGATGATGAGGAGGAGGAGGATGAGGATGAGGTTAGGGTTGTTGAAAAGACTCAAAAGACTCCGCCTCAAACATTAGGTAAAAGAAAATCTAGGGGAAAGGATGTTGACACTGATATAGGTCAAATTAGAGCAAAGAAGAAAATTAAGAGTTATTTTGCTCCTAGAACAACCCCCGGTGCTCAACCCTCTATAAGAAGTGCTTTGGCTACAAAAGCAATGATTGATAATGCAAAAATGAGTGTGGCAAGATGGTGGTATCATTCTAATGTACCATTTTATGCATCTCAGTCACCCTATTATCAACCTATGGTAGATTCCATTGCTGCTATTGGGCCGGGATTAAGGGGCCTTCTTTTTATGAGTTGAGGGGACCTCTTTGAAAAATGCTGTGCATGAAGTTAATGATTTTTTGTTAGATATAAAAATGATTGGAAAGTATATGGCTGTTCAGTAATGTCTGATGGTGGACAAATCAAAAACAACAACCAATAATGAATTTTTTGGTGTATTGTCCAAGGGGTGCTATGTTCTTGAAATCTATTGACACTTCAGGCCTTACAAAAGATGCTGAAACGTTGTTTAACATATTTGATTCTTGTGTTCAAGAAATTGGTGTGGAATATATTGTGCAATTGATTACAGATAATGCTTCTGCCTATAAAAAAGCTGGAAAAAAATTACAGCAGAAGTATGGTACTTTATTTTGGTCTCCTTGTGCAGCTCATTGCATAGACTTGATGTTGGAGAATATTGCTAATCCTAGGTGGTTCCCTCTTGTTGATGAAGTAATTAAGAAGGCAAAAAAGATAACAAAGTTCATTTACAACCATGGAGTTGTTTTAGACATGATGAGGCAAGATTTTACAAATGGAAGGGAGTTATGTCGTCCTGCAGTTACAAGGTTTGCCACTAACTTCTTAAGTCTACAAAGCATACTAAGGTTCAAAAAAGAGCTTAGACAAATGTTCACTTGTGATAAATGGCTTTCATGCTCCCATGCTAAGACCGCCGTTGGGAAGGAGATAAGTAAAATTGTTTTGGAAGATAATTCATTTTGGTCTCAATGCAGAACATAGTGAATGTTAGTGAGCCTTTAGTTAGAGTGCTTCGTCTTGTTGATGGGGATGAGAAACCTGCTATGGGGTACTTGTATGAAGCAATGGACAAAGCAAAAGAGGAAATAAAAAGAAGGTTGAAGAACAAAGTTTCTTTGTATGGAAATTATATTAGAGTTATTGATGCTAGATGGGACAAACAACTTCATAGTCCTTTGCATGCAGCAGGTTGCTTTCTTAACCCTGCAATTTACTTTAGGCCTTCATTTAAAAGGCAAAATGAAGTTCAAAGAGGGTTGCTAAGCACTCTAATGAGGTTGATTCCGATCCTGACATTCAAGACAAAATAAGTTCACAACTTGATGAGTACAAAAAGTCAATTGGTGACTTTGGCACATCACTAGCAATCCGCCAACGAGAGAGACTAAATCCAGGTAAACATTAATAATTTAATAGTATTTCCTTTCAATATGTCTATTTATCTTTTATAGTTGTTATTGTAAGATTACATGGGCAATGCTTATTTTACATTCTTATTTGTTATGGTAGTTTCATGGTGGGAGCAATTTGGACTTGGAACTCCAGATTTACAATCATTTGCCATTCGTGTGCTAAGTCAATGTTGTAGTGCAACTGGTTGTGAAAGAAATTGGAGCACATTTGAATATGTTCACTCAAAGAAGAGAAATAGATTAGAACATAAACGAGTAAATGATTTGGTCTTTGTCCATTATAATTTGAGGCTTCGAGAAAGGTAAATTTATCATCGTTACTCATATGTAAATGAAATGTAGTTTCAAATAATTATAATTTATAAAATGTTACTAATGTTTAATATTCTCATTGGTAGGAACATTCAAAGGAATAAGTATGCATTGGATCCTATAAGCTTGGATAACATTGACTTGATGGGAGATTGGGTGGCTGAAGAACCTGCACTTCTTAATCCAGATGACATAAATTGGGATTGTCTTAATGAACCAGTAGGCATGGTAAATGTGGAAGAGGATGCTGAACTTGAAACTATTGATGTTGATGATGATGATGATGATGAGCATGGCTTGACAAATCTTGCAATGGGTGCTGGTAGTTCTTGTGGGAGTTCTTTTGATGATGAGTTTGATCCTTCTCTCATGGATGATGATGAAGAGGAGTAAATCTTATATTATTNACTTGATGGGAGATTGGGTGGCTGAAGAACCTGCACTTCTTAATCCAGATGACATAAATTGGGATTGTCTTAATGAACCAGTAGGCATGGTAAATGTGGAAGAGGATGCTGAACTTGAAACTATTGATGTTGATGATGATGATGATGATGAGCATGGCTTGACAAATCTTGCAATGGGTGCTGGTAGTTCTTGTGGGAGTTCTTTTGATGATGAGTTTGATCCTTCTCTCATGGATGATGATGAGGAGGAGTAAATCTTATATTATTTGATATTTAGTTATTATTTTGTTAATTTTCTTATTGTGTAATGTTAAATTGATGTTTAAAACTTAAGAGTTAAGACTAAATGGTTTGTATTATTTGATATTTAGTATTGTCTTGTTAATCTTTTTATTGTATGATGTTAAATTGATGTTATATGATGTTTAAGACTTAAGAGTTAAGACTAAATGATTTGTATTATTTGATATTTAGTTATTTATTTATTAGAATTGACAATTTTATGTTCTACAAGAATATATATAAATTGTTTTTTAGGAACCCCGAAACACTCTGAAACGGTACACCGAAATCGGCCGGTACCGAAATATTCCATTCCACTGGAGAAACCGAAACGGGCTCCGAAACGGTATTAATAACTTTGAATTTTATAATCAAGAAATAATAAACCAAGCATTCAATTAATTAAGACAAATCCTAAATCATGAGAAAAACATGATTGAACTCATATCTAGAATCTCATCTTAGTCAATTGATATGAAGCAAAAACAATTTAAATCATTAAAGAACAACTACTGTGGGAAAAATAAAATCACATAAATATTACTAATAATCCTTAACAATGTTTCATCCTCAACCCTAATTATAAATTTAGCTACTCATGGTAATTGAAAGAAAATACAAAAATAAAATACTAAGCATTAAAGTAGACAAATAAATAAAATTAACTGTCATGAAAGAGGTAGCCACAGCTTTCTATACATTCAGCCCTTAGCCCTACACTAGCCTCCCTAAATTTTGCCTGAAAGAGCCTTTAAATAGGTCAAGGAATCCTATTATAAGTTGAATTCCCGTTTGGAGAAAATCCCACATTTTTAGGCCTCACTTAACCGATGATTTTGGCCCATTTAATGTCCGAATTTGGACTTTCAGTAAACTACAAAGTTGTAGTCCTTTAAGTTAAATTTCTAATCCAACTTGAATCATCTCGAGTGGACATTTGAGCCAAAAGTTGTGCTAAAAATACTAACTGATGTGCAGGCTGGAATCTTAATCCGAATTGGACTTGGATTTGATGCAATTTTCCTTTGATTCCCTGCTCCAATTAGACTTCAATTTCATTGTGTTGACCTTTTTTAAGTTCATCATGGCCCTTGTAAAAGGAAAGTCCATTAGCTTTCTTCTTTGCACAAATTCATTTATTTAATTCCATTCTCCTACAAAAGACATATTCATGCAATAAAATTCAATCAAGCACAAAATTGATTATTCAGCATTATTCCAAAACCAAATATAAAATGCATGAATTAACTCAAAATAAGTATGATAATGCTTTCTAACAATGATATAAATATGCAAAATTAAGCTATTATCAATGCACATCATTTAGAGTTAGATTTTAGGTTTTGTCCAAAATGGCATAGTTTTAGGCTGTCCAATACGGTTTAGTTTTAAGCTATCAACCCAACTGGTCATTAATCAGTTTGACCACGCTGGTTCCAGGTTTTCCGATTAAATAGGCCGGTTTTCTAATTTTTTCGATTTTTAAGTCATTTTTTATTTTTACCCATAACTAGGCCAGATTGAAGGCTGGTTCCTGGTTGAACTGGTCAGACTTGCCAGTTTGGTCCAGTTTTTAAAACCATGAATAGTCCTACTATTGCGTCCCCTAGGCCTTGGGAGTCTTCTATGTCCCTGTTCTTGTGCTGGGCTGCGCTTCAGCAATTGGAGTTGAAGTAGGGGGAACCATCTTAGTTGTTGAGATAGTTGTGGGGGAGTCTCCTGCTGTTTGAGGCTCCTTGGCTACCACCTCAGGGCTTTGTGGAGCAATTGCACTGGGCTTGGAGATAGGTGGCTTGGGTTATTTGGTCTTAGCAGGGACAATGGTGCTTAGTTACTATTCAGCTGGTTTGGATTGGATAGGAGCAGTATTGCTGGACTTTGGTAGGAGGTTCTCAGTAGAGCTCGTCAGAGTTAGGCCAGAGGCACTGATAGGAGGCTGAGTGACTGGACGCACCCTAATTACTAGAGGGTGGAAGGCTTTCTCCGGATTCCTTACCTTTGAATTGGGGTATACTCCAGCAGAATTGAGGGCCTCAATCCAGGTTTGAAGGCAAAAGCTACGGCATACGACAAGGAGTTGAGATTTAAGGTGGGCCTCAGTCTCTTTCTGCCCTTGGTCATATGCGGTTTGCTCAACCTTGTTCATCTTCTCATCTTTCTAGCTCAGCTCTTTCTTCAACTTGGAAATGGTTATCCGAGCAATTGCGAGCTAGCTCTCTACCTCCCTTAAGTGTAAGAGTTGCTTTTGAGCTTGCCTCTCTGTGCTCTCTATTGAAGCTCTAGCACTCTTTTTGGCCTTATCGCATTCTGCCAACTTGGGGAGAGTCTCCTTTAGCTTCTTGTCTGTTAAGGTCAGAGACTTCTGTGCGGCATAGTGCTTGGATTCCTCTTCCTTCAAGTCATGGAGTGCCTGCTCAACCCACTTTTATGCTACATGTGCTGCTTAGGTGGCCTGTGTAGTTGAGATAGAAATTAGTAGGAAAGTGTGCGTAGAATAGACAAGAGCTAGGTCCCTCTTTATAGAAAGAAGGAGTTCATGCTTCTTCAAGTTCTGAAGTTCATCCATGTCTTTGGGGAGAAGAAGCGCTTGTTCCACATCATTGGCCACATAGTCCGCTCTTCCGCCGGCGAAGTTATGGATTGAAGCATCTTCACAGAGAGGTGAGCCTTCCAATTCAAAGGCAGGATTCTAGTTTGGAACTCGAGATCGTCGCTCAGAGACAACGTTTGAGCTTTCCTCTCCCCTTCTTTATTAGGCTCGGGTCATCTTTGGCACCTTGGTGGGCTCAGGAAGGGCTTCCTCTTGGACTTTGCCCTCTTCGATAGGGCCTTTACCTTCTTTCTTGTCCCTTTTTCATTTTTTATCAACTGGTTAGGTTTGTGTAAAGGTAGGAGGAATTGGAGTTGGAGGCCTGGGAACTATTGGGACCTTAGGAGTTGTGGTCCCAACATGGGATTCTAGTAAAGAGAGTAAATCTGGCAATCTCTTCTCTATCACCATCCCTTCAGGCACTTTGATAGCCTCTTGGTCCTCACTAACTAGGGTTGCAGCTAGATGTGGGCTGAGTCCTTCCTCCTCGGACTCATTTGTATGGTAAAAGACCTCAAAATCCTCGTCTCTGATGGGATTTTCAGTGTTCTCCTCTGAAGTGTTATCCTCAAATTTTGTCTTAACTTCTTTGTCTGAGGATGTAATTTCCTCTACAATGGGTTAAGGATCCTTAAAGGTAGGAAGCTCGACTAATTGTGTTCCTTCTGGAGGAGGCTCGCTTATAAATCCTTCAATGGCCACGTCAACTAGGGCAAGATGAGAGTCTTGGGCCTTAATTACGTGCTTAGACACTTGGAAGCGATTGGAAATGGGTTTAAAACCCAGAATCACATGAAATATGCAAAGTTGTCCATCCCGGTGTAGGAAGATCTTGGACCTTAGAACCCGGTTTAGTAGATTGAAGTTCACCAAGCTTCATCTCTTGGTAGTAGCTTTTTTATCTGAGGAAGAACAATTAAGAATTCACGTTAGTTTGTATGTCAGGCAAGCTCAAGTTTTGGCAAGTAAAAGAAAAGTATATATACACAAAAGTAAAATGATGAAATGGCGAATTTGTAAATAAATTTTTTATAGAATTTCCTAAGCTAACATAGACTTTTTAAGTGTCCCTAGGCCATCCCACCTGGAGTTCCATCCTGGGTAGGACAATGGAGTCCGTCATGCCACTCCCTTGAAACGATG
Organism: Quercus suber; assembly: GCF_002906115.3. Lineage (NCBI taxonomy): Eukaryota > Viridiplantae > Streptophyta > Magnoliopsida > Fagales > Fagaceae > Quercus > Quercus suber. Next base: position 329,076 of record NW_027069716.1, read on the forward strand.
AGAAATTCCTCGTCCATGCCTTTGTTCGTCTCGGGGAGGCACGAGATTAGCCTAATGGTAGGAACCCTAGTTTAAGTAGTATCCCCCATCAACACCTTTTTGGCAATTGTACACCCAGTTTACGTCATGATGGGTAAGATATATACCTAACTTTTCATTCAGTCCGTCTACACTATCTAAGATTCTAAACATATTTGGAACACATTGGGTAGGGCACAATCTAAAAAGATTCAAAAAAATCCCTAGTGACTCTACCCATAGGAATCCTTATACCCCCTTCAATGAAGGCAATCATTGGAATCATTACGGCTCCCATTGGCCTCTTCTCGTGCCATTCACCTAAGTTGCAATGCCGTATTGACACATTGCTAGGAATCCTATAGTATCTCTTAAACTCCTCTTAGTGTTCGGGAGTGTCAACCAAACTAAAAAATATACCCATTTGGGAAAAAGAAAAAAAAAATCTACTATTATGAAAAAATGGAGAAGAACTCTTGTTAACAATAAATGCACACTTCTCAGACGAGGTTATCAAGTGCGAGGAGCGTATTTATGTTCTTTTTTTGCTTTTAGGGAGGCGAAATGGAGATAAGAACCTTTCATATCTCTATATATAGGCTAGGAAAAAAGGAGAGGTAATCTTCCCACCCCTTCCGATGACGAATTTAGAGCCGTTCGATCACAATCTCACCGCAGAACATGGGAAACAACAGGCTGCCTGTTGCATTTATTGCAGAGCTATGGATTCTGAAGTGTCAAGAGCAGGTCATAGTTAGTTGAAAAGACTTGCTCATGTGGGAAACTATTCGCGAGTATGCCATTGTCAACAATTTTTATTAGCCAAAACTCACTTTTCTAGGTCGGGAACGAAAAATGAGCTTCTGGGGGGCTATTGTGGGGATGAGGATCCCAAATCTGATTTAAATGGACATTCAAGGTAGTTTCTGAGGATGCACCTCAAACCTCGGGGACAAGCCCTAGTTATGTGAGGCACATAAAGTTAAAACATCAAAAAGAAAAGAAAGCAGATTTTGCATGGAATACGAGAAGGATGAAGACTTGCTCATGTGGTAACCTATTTGCGAGTGTGCCATTGTCAACAATTTTTATTAGCCAAAACTTACTTTTCTAGGTCAAGAATGAAAAATGAGGTTTTGGGGGGCTATTGTGGGGATGAGGATCCTAAATCTGATTTAAATGGGCAATCAAGGTAATTTTCGAGGATGCACCTCAAACCTCGGGGACGAGCCTTAGTTATGTGAGGCACATAAAGTTAAAATATCAAAAAGGAAAGAAAGCAGACTTGGCATGGAATACGAGAAGGATGAAGAAAGAAGGGTATAGAAGCCATCCCCTCCGCATTAAATACAAGACAACCACTCATCTGGCCGCATTAATGAGGAAATGACCATGAATAGTGGTGGCACAGCTAATAAGTTGTAGTAGTACAATCTTAGCCCTCCAAGTGTAAGATTCAGATAAGTTGTAGCTGGGATAAAACAAAAAGGAAGACCCAGATGCCAGGGGAGAGAGAAAAAAAGGAGTGAGAAAAAAAGAAAGAGAGAAGAAAGAGTCTATCTATTTGTAACCACAACCTCAAACTACACCCGAGAACCAGCACTTGTATTTTTTCTTAACTAGTTCTTAAATTGTGAATTAAGAGAAAAGACATCCTTTCTTATTCAATTCTATGACGTAAACCTTCTTAGTTTGCGTATTGGATATCATAATCAGATTTGACTTCCCATCTCTAAACAAATTCATTGTGATAGCAAACAGTAAAATCTTCATTTATTTCCACAAGTTGATGAACTGCATTTTTTGCCACTATAGTAATTATTAAAAAATTTAAATTATATAAAATATAATAAAAAGAAAACTTTATATATTGAAAAAGAAAAAAGAAAACACACACACACACACACACAAATGCATAAAATCTTACCATTTCCTTATACAAGTTTACTTATTTTAAAATGGATAAATTGCAAAATACACTCCTAAATTTTGAGGGTGTTTAGATTTTATACCTTGAAGTTTCAGAATTTTGATTTTACCTCATGAAGTTTAGAGATGCTTGGATTTTACACTTTGACGTTTCAGAATTTGAATTTTACCCCCTAAATTTTAAGAGTGTTTGGATTTTACTCCATAATAATAATAATAATAATCTTTTTTCATGGTCAGGTGACCACCCCACCTTTAAAGTGGAGCCGCCCCTAAAACCATGCCAATTAAATAAGCGCCCTAAATTCCTGATCCCTATTCATAATTAGGCAAGCATGTCAGGTCTCTATTAGGGTCTTAGAGCAGCGCTTGGATCTTCCAAGCTCACCTTCTCAAGAATCAAGATCCATGCCTCGTAAAAAAAAATTGTGAGCAAAGTTGTTTCTAGACTTATTATTGTTTATTTTTGGTAGTTCAACACTTGAACCCTTGACTACAGCTTAATTAAGTGGTTAAGAAATGATAAATTTATATATTTATTTATTTAATATAAAAACTTGATTATTGTATTTTGAAGGTGCAAATAGTTTTCTCATTCCACAGTACACTTGGTGCTCCTTTTCAACTTCTCGAAATCGGATGAAAAATACTAAACCTCCCATTTTAGACTTTTTTTCGATAAACACCTCCCATTTAAGACTTGTGATCAAAGGGTTGAACTTAATAAAGAGGCTTAAAAAATGAAAATTAAGGCAGAGGACCAGAGGTAACGTCTTGAGTGGCTGTTCAAACTTCAAAGTGGTCGGTTTGACTTAGTGGTCACGATCGAAAGAAGGACCACATCTCTGCTTGATGAGTGAACCCACTGCAACTTGGTGATCACGTTACGTTCACTCAATGAGAGATTTTTGACAGAATATATACACACACACACATATATATATATATATATATATCGTAATATTTTTAGATATTTTCTTTCTACTAATATTAGTCTTGTTTATAAAAGGACTTATTTATACAATAGGGGATAAATTTCTCTAAAAAATACAAAACTTTTTTTGAGAAACAAAGGTAATAAAGTGTGGCTGGTGGGATAGAATTAGACATGGCAAAATAAGTTAGAATTTCCTGACCTAACTTGAAAAATACTCAACCCGAATCTGATTTTTTTTTTTTTTTATTCGAAGCAAAAAGGGTTGACCCATGACCCGACCTGTTTTTTGCAAGTCAACTTGACCTGACTCGAGACCCAAACCATTTAATAAAAAAAATTTGGTAAAAAAAAAAATTAAGACAATATTTATTTAATTGTTTGTTGTGAGTTTTAAGGAAACAATTAATACTTTTACATAACAGAATACAAATGAATTGAACGATTAATGGTTGATGCATTCTGTAACGAGTAAAAATTTTTTGATATCAAATAACAAAGTACATGTTAGGTTAATTTGGTTACAGTAAAGTTAAAAACATATATTTAAAATTATAGACATGTATGAAAAACATTCATAAATGTGAAAAAAGTGAAGTCAAAGTATCAATGAAATTAGCATAAATTATGAATGCAAGCTTATTTTTTAACAATTCATGTTTAAAATAAACGATTTTTCAAATTAGATTATGATATTTCCTAAAGTGTGTGTTGTTTAATAATGACATTATATTCATAAAAGATATCATGTATAAATAAGTAAACAATCAAACTTTAATGTTTATTCTCAAATTAAAAGAGAGTGCCAATCACAATTGATAATAGATTATAAAATTAGTTTTTAAGATTATAAAGTTCTTATATGTTTTTATTCTTTGTCAAATTAATTATCCAATAATGAATTTGTAATTTTGTTTTATGTTTTGGGATGTTGATATTGTGTAGAAATGAAATTTATGTATTTGTTTTACTTATCCTTTGTGCTATTTTGTTTTGGTTAGTAATAAGGGATTTGTATATTTTTAAAATTATTAAACAAGTATTAATTTGTTTAGCTAAATTCATTCTTGATATGAGTGAGAAATTCAAAGTAATGAATTTATACCAAATAATTTGCTGTGTGACTTTCTAAATAGTAAATATATGTTTTCTTTATTAAAAAAAAATTCATATACAAAATATCAGTCAACCTAACCCAACACCTAAACTCAACTTGACCTGACCCAAACTCAACTTGACCCGCACGTTTGCCAAGTCTAGACAGAATAGGCCCAATAGGGGATAAATTTTACAGGATTGGTGGTTGATACCGAAAAAATTCTGACCAACACAAAACGGGCAGATCATAATAAGTTCCATGGCATCTTTATTGCATATATACGCTTTGCCAGATTTAATTTGTTTAATATAAAAAGTAACTTATATATATATATATATACACACACATATATATATAGTAACTTTATGTACACATGGAGTAGACCAACTAAATATTAACACGCAAAGGTAGGTCACATGACCAAATAATTATTTTAATCAGGTGCATATAGGCCCAAATCTTGTGTTTATGCAAGGACATTTCTAAAGTTCTCCATTTGAGGATTATATTTAAAATTTTATCTCTTCATCTCGAGAAAGTATATGCTGTTTCTGAAACTCCAACTCAGCATCAGTGTGGTGTTTCTAGGTCCAATAGAAAATTGACATATGTATTATAAATTACAAATAAGCAGCTTAATTAAATTAAAATAAAAAGACAAAAATGCCCCAAAAAATATCAAAGCCCCGCCATCAAAACAACAACACGCATTTTTCCTTTTTTGAAAATCAAAATCTTCTCTACGTCTCTGCTTTCTCTCGCACCGCTCTCTCACCTCCAAACCTCCATAGCCACTGCCTAGCATTGTCACTGGAGCTGCTGGACATAACCAATTCCGAAAAGATCGGCCTTTGTCTGGTCAAAAAACCTCAAAATCATCTCTCATTCTCGTTGCTTCCAACCCCAAAGCCATAAGCTTTCTTGCCGTTTCCAACATCTGTTTTCGCGAAAAAGGTTTCTTCTCTTTTTCTATTTATTTTTTTTTTATTTTTTTATTTTTTACATCTTATTTGTATTTTTCTATTCTTACTGAAAATGGGTCTATCTTTTTATGACGTTGGATTTGTCACCATAATCTTTCTTATTTTTATAACCAAATCTTACCTGAAATGGTTTTATTCTGTTATAGGATGAGAACATGTGATGTTGCAAGATTTGTATGATGATGGATTCGGCTTTGCAGGTCTGTTATAGGGGTGAAATTTGGGTGTTTTTAATTAGGGAAGAGACGGATCTAATGGGGACTTAAGAGTTGGGGTTTGGAATTGTGAGTTTGGGGTTTATTTGCTATCATTGTTTTTAATTTGTATTACTATCTTATTATCAATGTCTATAAACTTTACATATTAATTTTGATGGTTCCTTGTAGCTCATTTATGATGCTATTCATGTTGTGAGTTTGGGGTTTAATAGCTATTATTCCTTGTTTTAGTTTGTATCCTATTTATTATCAATGTCTATAAACTTTACATGGAATTGGGCTGCCTAGATTAATATTGATGGTTCCCTGTAACTAATGTATGATACTGCTCATGTTGGTTGCCAAGCCGAAGTAAGATCATATAATGATACTACTCATGTTGATCACCAAGCTGAACTAAGATCATATAGTGCTAGCCATGTACTTTGTTACTTGAATATAGGTTCTACTATTATGTTTAGTATACATTATATTTTTGTTGATATAATTTTTTTTTCATGGTGCAGAGATGGATGTGAAGTTTTGTTCTGTTACACAGTGGAAGAACATCTTGGATGGTATTTTTTACTTGAAAATTTTTTAGTTAGCATAGCTGAAAATTTGGATAAGTGATTGTATAGCTAAACATTAATTATAGCTGTCAATTTGGAAAACTATTGTAACTAATGAAGTTACTCAAACTTAATAGATTTTGTGTATGTTTGAGTAACTTCTAGTTAAACTTATTATATGCAAATGATGAAAATTTTTATGCAATAGTACATTTCATTCTTATATATTATTTTCTATATGTGCATGATATGGTTATTCAAGGTGAACGATAGTTATGCATTGTCTTCTTTTTTATGACTTTGTGGCTAACCCGATAAGCCATCATTGACAGTCACAGTTAAAACACCTAAACCCACTAATTGAAGACAAATCAGCCACCATGTGACCTGTTCCAAAGAAAGAAGGAAACCTGACAGCGACTGTAAGTAATTTGTGGTTTAGGTTTCATATTTTGGGACTTGTGTGTTTTGGATTTTGTGTTTTTTAGTTTCAGATTTGTGTAAATGTTTACGTTATGTAGATTAATTGTGGAAAAGAAATACTGTTAGTTTGTTTGTTGTAGGGAAAGAAAGTTCCAAGCTTCACAAGGAAGATGGCTGGGAGGTTTGAGCAGGGGAGGGCATTTTTTGTTGGTGAGAAGCATGAAAATGTGGCCCATCCTAAAGGGAAGAGAAGGCCACCAAAATGTGGACCTGCTAGTCAGCCTATTTACAAGAAGACTTTCAGAAGCACGGCAGCCCCACTAAGCTCACCATGATCAAAAAGAAGCATGACATAGACAAACTGTATAGTCTATTTTTGGATACCACTAATTGTGTATTTTCTAAGAATGCAAAAAAAGAACCAAGTGTATAACATTTTTTTACCTTTTGCACCACCATTAATTAACACGGATGTGAAACCTTAGATAATTTGGTAAATGTATTGATGGCAATGCCAAAATATGGGAGGTGATATTATGGAATGAAATTATGCAGGTTGTTTTTTTTGTTCATGGAATTGTTCTCAGATGTGTGGAAACTCACTTCCTGGAATAAGCATCTTTGCTATAGTTACAATGTAATTTAGTACAAACTACTTGGAAAAATTTGCTAGTTATGAGCTGATTAGTTTGTAATAGACCTTGATGGCAATGTGATGCATTAATGATAGAATAGTTGCATAGAAATCATGAATGATGACTGAGTACAATGTAAAATATATGGTTCAAGTTAATGCCTTTTCAATTACACAGAAGCTTTAATCATTGTAGGAGCCAACTTTGCTTTTGCTATATCTGGTTATGATGAAAATGCTGTTGTTGTCTCAGGAGTTGGAATACTTGTATAAAGCAATGTTAGAATTCCTTCAAAAATATACAATTTGAGATTTCATGAACAAAGTGCCATGTTTATTTATTTATTTTAATCTTTCAAAATAGACAATCCATCAAATGGGTGATAAAGTACATTACAAATCATAACAATAACATTAAAATGTAAAGTTGATCCAAATTAGCTAAACTTTTGGCAAAATCTTTTTGTGCTCCACTCTAGCCCCATTGCACCATATCATAAGAGTCTCAGTAATTACAAATGCAACCCACTATAACAACAATGCAATCCTCAACTTTTTCTCCTCCTTGTGGTGTACAACTAACTCATCTTGATCAACTCTATCTTTATCAATCTTTTGCATGTGTTCTTGTAGTTGACATATAACTCTGTGCAAACCAACAAAGAATACCCTCCCTTATTCAGACCTCCCAGCTCTCTTCTTGGTGAAGCTTGGAACTCTCTTTTCCTACAACCAACAAACTAGTAGGTAACACATTATAACTAATGAAACATAAGAAATTGAACTCAAATAACTATTGAGACAACATCAACTTTAGCTAACGTATCTCCGGCTAAAGTCAAGGAATCAGATAATAATGTTTAAGATTCTTATATTATCCAATCACTACAAACTGATAATGTTTAAGAGTTCTTATGTAATCCAATCACTGCAGTATAGCTACTTGTTGTGTCATCTAGTAAAACAGATCTTTGTATATGATTATATGAATATAATTGGCTGTTACTTAGAATTAATTAAGGAAGCAAGAAACAAAATATTCTATATTAGTTTCTTTAATAATTATTTAACAATGGGTAGGCTATGTAATTATATCAACAGAAAATATATATCTAGTAAACATAATANCTAGTAAACATAATAGCAGTAGAACCCATATTCAAGTAACTAATTACACTGTTAGCAATATTTAATCTTACTTCAACTTGGCGACTAACATGAGTAGTATTGTACATTAGCTACAAGTCAATATTAATCTAGGCAGCCAATCCCATGTAAAGTTTATAGACATTGATAATAAAATAGGATACAAACTAAAATAAAGAATAATAGCTATTAAACCCCAAACTCTCAAGATGAATAGAATCATAAATTAGCTATAAGGAACCATCAAAATTAATCTAGGCAGCCCATCAAATAAATCCCAAACTCATAATTCCAAACCCCAACCCCAAATTCCCATCAGACTTGTCTCTTCCCTAAACAAAAACACCCAAATCTCACCCCATAACAGACCTGCAAAGCCAAATTCATTATCATACAAGTCTTGCAACATCAGGTATTCTCATTCCATAACAGAATAAAACTATTTCAAGTAAGATTTGGTTATAAAAATAAGACAGATTATGGTGTGAAATCCAACATCATAAAAAGATAGACCCTTTTATTTTCAGTAAAAAAAAAATTAAAAAAAAAATACAAAAATACAAATAAGATGTAAAAAATAAAAAAATAAAAAAAAATAAATAGAAAAAGAGAAGAAACCTTTTTCGCGATAACAGATGTTGGAAACGGCAAGAAAGCTTATGGCTTTGGGGTTGGAAGCAACGAGAATGAGAGATGATTTTGAGGTTTTTTGACCAGACAAAGGCCGATCTTTTCGGAATTGGTTATGTCCAGCAGCTCCAGTGACGATGCTAGGCAGTGGCTATGGAGGTTTGGATGTGAGAGAGCGGTGCGAGAGAAAGCAGAGACGTAGAGAAGATTTTGATTTTCAAAAAAGGAAAAATGCGTGTTGTTGTTTTGATGGCGGGGCTTTGATATTTTTTGGGGCATTTTTGTCTTTTTATTTTAATTTAATTAAGCTGCTTATTTGTAATTTATAATACATATGTCAATTTTCTATTGGACCTAGAAACACCACACTGATGCTGAGTTGGAGTTTCAAAAACAGCATATACTTTCTCCTTCATCTCCTCCAAGACCTCCACTTATTTACTTGACCGTCAGCGGAAAAAAAAAAATTAGAAGGATAAAATAATATTTTGAGCTTTATGAGGTTGTTTTATATTAAATCTCACTCTTTTGAAATTTCAAATTACATCCTCTACTTTAAAAAAGGTTTTGACTCCAACGTGAACAAACTACACATGATGTCAATGACCGATCCATGCACACAAATCAATGGAGATGGAGGGTGGCCATGGAAAATGTCATTAATGACATAATATGTAGTTAATTTTGTGGTGGATGGTGGCTGTCAATTTGGTGTATTAGGTCTCTCGCATGCACCGATCCACACAAATCAATGGAGACGGAGGGTAGCCAAGTCCAAATGTATAATTAATACCTAGTTTGGGTTTTGGCTAAGTTGTAACCATACTAAATGAGTTTGTTTGGGTACGATTCAGCTCTCTCTCTCTCTCTCTCTCTCTCACGAAAGATCACATGATCAATTGGATGAGATTTTTGTTTGTAATCTGATTGCGTTGATTAGAAATTGGAGATTTCTAGGGATCATGTATGGGTCAGTTTGAAATTGTGTTTGTGATTTTGTATCCTTGTGAATTTTTGTTTGTGAATTGGTTTTTGGCTATGCAATGGTGTGTGTGTGTTTAAAAATAAAATTTATTGTGGATCTCATGCCCATAAACCAAAGAAGTTAATATCATACCAATACTTGTCGTATTGGGGAAATGTATTGTACCGGCTATTAAATTGATATTGGTACTTCTTCAAAATGTGCTGGATAAAATACTAAATTATATCACTATATTGAGAATATTTTGGGTGTGTTAACTGGTACAATAAAAAAAAAAGGAAAATAAGAAAAATTAATTTTTTTTGAAAAATTGGAAAAATTGGGTTAATTTACTTGAGCTAATTTTTACACTTATAAAATATGTGAGTTTTTAATTTTATATTGATAAACAAAAAAATTAATAAATTCATTCTTACATAAATAAATTAATACACATACACACACACACACACACACACATATATATATATATATAACAATAATCTCAAAATAGTACACAAGTATTAACCGGAACTAAAATATTTTATTTCTTTGGCTAAATTGAAAAGTATAAAATTGACTCCATTGTAGAAACTTGTGGGTGTGCAATATTGTGTGGCCAAAAATGGTGAAAGAATTTGGAGAGAGAAAGTGTTTCACTACTAGGTTGGAAGAAGAGAGAAAAAATAAATATTTAAACGAAATTGGGAATAAATTACTGAGGCCAGCCAAAGTAGGAATATTTGAAAAATGGTTAGTTAAACTAGAAAAAATTTAGTGTCATATATATTTTTTTTGGGTTAGTTTTGCTAAAAAAAAGTGTAGAGGTTGACGTGAATACTATTGGTAGTAAATAACTAGCTAACTAGGCGTGTGGTGGTGTTGGTTTTTTGATGAACGCGTGTGGTGTTGTTGTTATTAGTCAGTAGTCGGCTACTTCATAATTTATATGTAACTAAGTTTGAGGATAAACTCTACATTAAAAGGTTGAAGTCAGGTCAAGTTGCAAAATATTCAAATACATAATAATGATAATTTATACATATAGGAATGGCTTGAATTTTCAACAGTCTAAGATATGAGGCGGATATGGACAATCTCCATCCACTACTTCAAGTTGCAGTTAGGTTAGCAAGTCAAATTCAACCCCTTAAGGCTTTAACTCCACAGGATCTTTGTTCTCTTTTCTGTCCCCATAATACAGTAAATCTTCTCTCTAGCTATATCTCTACCCTCCACAATTTTTAAGATCCACAGATGAGTCAAACAAACTTGCTTCCCACCCTTCTATCACCCATTTCTCCGATGATAATCTTATGCATCCTCTTCTTTTCCCTCGTACCAAAAAAATCCCTAGGTGCAGTGGACCCATACTTCCAAGCCTGCAGTGCGCGTAAAACCTGTGGTGATGGGCAAGCCATAAGATTCCCATTCTACATCCAAGACAAGCAAAACTCTTCTTGTGGCTACCCTGGATTCAACCTCTCTTGCAACAATAATGGTCATCCAACTATCATCATATCCAATAAAAATTACACCATCAATGAAATTTTCTACCAAAACGAGACGCTTAGAGTCTCAAACTCTGCCTTCTCAAATCCAAACTTCAGTTGTATACCTTCTATAAACAGCATATCCCTTCCAGGTAGCCGGTTCGATCTAGCACCAAACCAAACCAATATATTTTTGTTTTATAATTGTAGCTCTTCGGTGCATGAGAGTTGGCCTTCAGAGTTTTATCCTAGTTGTTATGGCGAAAGCGACACCGTTCTGGCCCTGTCTGGACAGGACCCGAGGCTGCAGATCAGCAACGTATCAATGGAGTGCAAGTCTTCGGTTGTAGCACCGGTTGAAGCTTATGGAGGTGGGATTGGAGAGTCGTTGAGAAATGGGTTTGTGCTAAAATGGAAAGCCAGCAACTGTAGCATTTGCGAGGATAGTGGAGGGAACTGTGGGTTCGATAGTACTATGTATCATTTCAAGTGCTTCTGCCCAGACAGGCCTCATGCTTGGGACTGCACTAATACTACTCTTCATGAGTATCTTCCTGGTCAGTTTTTCTCTCAAGAAATTTCTCTTTCTTTTTGGTAATAGGAAATTTTTCTTTCTCAGTCTAGGCATTATTATGAAACATTAGAAACTTACTGTCCATTAGCCAAATGTGTCGCATGCTAGGCTTAGCATATCCACCTTTTTTACTTTTAGGTTTAGGAGTGGATGACGATCAATCAGGCCAAAAAGAAAAGACTTCTGACTGTTGAGTCTTTAATTTTGTAAAAAAGTAGAAGCATAAATAGAACAGTAAATCTTAGTGGCGGATGAGCTTTACCAAACTTCTTTACAATTTCCATGCCTTCTGTCAAACAAGCAAAATACCGTCATCTCAAACAATCGAAACCCCCCGTGCTCTTGTTTTATTATATATGAGAATGAGAATAGAGATATTGTAATTTAAGTACAACTAGTACAAACGCTGGTCCAAGTTATAAGAACATTGACCCAATTTTATAAATTAAATGTGGGAGGAACTTAGATTTTTTTTTTGCTAGGTAAGTGTTGATGCAGGGGATTAAACCCCTGAGTTGATAGGCCATTGAGAGACCGGGTACCACTAGGCCAGTAGGTCCGGTGTGGGAGGAACTTAGATAACTGCATGTGATATGGGTACTTTTATTATTTTAATGTCAATTTGGACTTGTATTCCAACTTAGGTTGCTCTTTACGTTGTATCCAAAGTAAAGTTAATACCCGTGAAAAGCTGTTTCTAGTTCAGAATTCAGATTATCTTCATTTCTTTAATTAATGCCCTACCGCCTATCGGACAGACTCAAAAGCGTGCTACCTGCCTTTTATCTAGAAATGTGATTATTCTAATTAAAATTGGGTTTGTTGTTTAATTATATAGAATAATATTTAACCTCTTTATTATAATTTACCCAATAAAAAAATATCTCTACCTACTACCTTATGTAATCTTTTCGGTGGTATAGTGGTCCATTACTTTATCAAAAGGTGTTGTGGTCCAATATTTGCATGATTTATATTAATGAATAGTCTTGATATAAAATAATGTCTTCGGAAAATGTGGGGTGGAAGTCATTATCATACAATTAAAATTAATATTATAGGGTCGGTTTATTCTCTATCATCAAATTTCATTTCTGCATCTTTCTCAAAAAAAAAAAAAAATTCTGCATTCCTACATGTAAATTTCATCAGATTCACATCCTCTATAATTAAAATTGTGTAAAAACAAAAAAGGGAATTATTCAATATTCTTAAGAGTATATTTCCTCTTCTCCTGTGAAGGGTGAACTGAATTTTGATCTCCCTATTATATAAGATAAATGGATCTCACTTTGGAAGCGCTGAAACTTGCTTGAATTCCATGTATCAACGGGTCATTTTAACTATTTTTATTTATTTATTTATAATTTGATAATTACATAAAGAGAATTTAAACACTGAATATTTTCATTAAAAACTTCAAATGTGCTAATTACTTGTGTAACAATTCTCTTGGAGTCTTAGTTTTTTTTTTTTTGGAGAAATATGATAAATTTTAACAATAGTATCAGAATATGATAATTAATTTTTATCATTAATTAAGGCACCAACTGATTTTTAATATTTAAAAAAAAAAAAACACACTCCAAAAGCAAGAATCTACATAACATATAACTTCTTTTTATTTTTATTTTTTTGAGAAGAAGAGTCTACATAATATGAGTGCATGCATTACAATGCCAACAATATATTATAAGTTTATAACCCTTTATTTCAAATCAAGCACCAGCATCAGGTACTAATTTTTAAAGTCGTTGTCTTACGATTTAATACTACTAAACCCTAATTGATGCGTGAAGGGCACACTTTCAAACTCAATGATTGGATATCAGTTGTCATTTTATTTCCAATTGATAGGGAGGAGAAACGGCCTTGGAAGGTATAATTTCAGTTTATATTGGAGGAGACCATCAGACCCATGCCATTTTAACTTTAAATACTTCGACTCCAGTTATATCTCTATTTCTATTTCATTTAAATATTATTGTTCAAATAATTTTTTTTTCTTTTCATCTGTCCTTTCCCAATTCAACATTTCTGAATCAGACATAACCACTCATCCAAAATCCGCAACCCATTTGAACTTGCATCGATTCAAAAAAAAAAAAAAACAAAAAAACAAAAAACAAAAAACNAACCCATTTGAACTTGCATCGATTCAAAAAAAAAAAAAAACAAAAAACAAAAAACAAAAAACAAAAACTTACAACCCATTCAACCCACAACCAACATCAACCTCAAAAAATCCACCCCAAATAACCCAATGAACCAGCAATAATCCAAAATTTTGTAGTTTTAGTAGTCACAGTGAATTAGTGGTGGTTGTGGTAAGGTCTCGGCAGTTGAATCTGTTTGTGTGGTAGTTAGATCTATTTTTGAGTTAGAGAGAGAGAGAGAGAGAGAGAGAGAGAGAGCTTTGGCGATGAAGAGTGTTTCGCTAGAGTCAATTAGGTACTGTTCATTTTTTAAAATAAGTGGGTACTGTTCATTTGTTAAATTTGCTTAGTACAATCCGGAGCCTAATGCACGATAGTTTTGGGTGACTTTAGTTATAAATTTACTAAAACAGTAGTTTGACTAAACTAATGCGAGTGCTCTTTCATTACAAGTACTCACTAGTTGAGATTCAGTGTAATGTACATGAAGATTTTTTCTTAAAAATATGAAATTTGATGATAATGATAATTTTTAATAAACATTTGTTATGGTTGTGTTTATATATGAAACTATATATTTTATTATTAGGCATTTATTATGATTGTGTGTGTCTTTTTTTTTTATTTTTTATTTTTTATTGGGTGTTATAATTGTATTTGTAAATGGAATTGTATATTCTTCCATTTAAAGAAAAAAAAAATGATGTGTTAAGATAGAAATTATATATTGGACAAAGTTTAGCTACAAAATTAGGTATAACTTTAGGCTACAAACTCACTCAATATCTTTTTATTGAAGGTGAATTTTGATAAATCCACCATTGGATTACATCTTCTTCTTGTATCTTTCATGTTTGAAAATTTTCAAAAAAATTAAAGATCAATAACTATGTCATCAATAAATTTTTAAATTGCAAGTTTTTATAATTTAAAATTATGCATAAAATATAAGATTATAGATTATATAGTAAATAATATCCGATTGAGACAAAAATTGACGTGTGTATTAAGAGCATAAAGAACATATAATTCAACGGTTAGATTTTCAAAATATGTAGTAATATTTATTTTATTGAGTGAGTTTGTAGCCTAAAGCTACAACCAATTTTGTAGCTAAATTTTGTCATTATATATTATTCCATTAGAGTGAAAGATAGAAATTTTTCATGTTAAAACTAATATAAAAAAGTTTTTTTTAAAAAAAAAAAAAAAAAGGACATTACAACTTTAAACTTTTGGAGCCTTAGACTTTAACCCACACTAGGAAGATGATGTCTTTCTTATGTACAATGCACATGACTCATTTACACTTGACAAGAACATATGTTATCCTCTTTTTGGGGGTAAAGCTTAAGGGTTTGTTTGGTTAGGAAGATGTTAGGGAGGATAGAAAATAGATGAGAAAAATTTTTTTAGAAGGTGTTTGGTTGGAGGGAGGGGAGGAACAAAATTTGTGAAGCCCAGACATTTTCTCCCTGTGCCCACTAAAATATTTTATCTTCAAAATGAGAAGAAAACTAGATGAAAAATGCTCATGGCTCGAGCGGACAAAAATGCCCATGTGTACTTTGCACATGGGTTTCGTTATTTGCCTGTTTGCATCTTTCTTTCTTTTTTCCGTTTGATTTTTGTCTCTCTGTTATACTATCTATGATCTATCTTAGTTTTTTTTTCCTTTATTTTTTCTTTCATCTTCTTTGGTTTTTGTCTTTTCCTGTACTTCACATTCGGTTTTTATTTTATTTTTTTATCTTCCTTTGGATTGTTATCTTTAAAAAAAAAAAAAAAAAAAAATTGTATCCATACACAATATTTTAATTAAAAGAAATGTTACTTTTTCTTGTTAATTAATAAATTATTTTTTTTAATTTATATGCTGACGTGGCATTTTTTAATGTCAAAAAATATTTTTTTATTATTAATTAGGCCACGTGGACATTAAACAAATATTATTTATTATCGCCGTTTGTCACGTCAGCAATATCCGTTTCTGATGTAACGGCAAGGACCAAAACGGAACCGTTTTTCAGGATAGGGACTAAAAGCGGTAAAAATAAAATTTAGGGACTAATGTGGTTTTCGCCTTTTTTTTTTTTGACTAAAATGTGCTTTTCGCCTTTTTTTTTTTTGGAGCCTTAGGGTTTTTCCCATTTTAGGCTTTTGGTGTCTTTGTTTTTTACCCTTCCTATGACTCTTTTGTCTTTGTTATGTACATTTGTTATGCTTTTTTTGGGGTTGACGCTTACGTGTTTTTTTGTTTTTTTGGGTTTTAGGGTTGATGGTTTGTTTGTTTGGGAATTTTTTTTGGTGGGTGTTTGGTTGGTGGGAGGGTTTTTTTTAGTTTTTTTTTGGTTGGAGGTTTTGTCGGTGTGCCCTTTATGATGTTTTGTCTTTTTCTTGCTGTGCCCACTAGATTGTTTTTTCTTCTGGCTGGGGCGGACACTAGTTGCCATGTGTTCTTTGCTCGTGGGTTTCGTTATTTGCCTGTTTGCTTTTTTCTTTGTTTTTTTTGTTTGCTTTTTTTCTTTTTTTTTTCTTTTTTCTGTTTTATTTTTGTTTTTTTTTTCTTTTTTTTTTTTTTTATCTTCTTTTTTTTTTGTTTTTTCTTTTTTTTCATCTTCTTTTTTTTTTTTCTTTTTTTGTCTTTCTTTTTCTTTTTTTCTTTTATTTTTTTATTTTCTTTTTGCTTGTTATTTTTTTAAAAGAAATTTTATTTTTTCTTGTTTTTTTTTTTAGGGATGTGTTTTTTTTTTTTTTTTTATTTCATTTGTCTGTAATTGTGAATTTATGTTAATTTCATTTGTTTTCCATCTCTCAACTTTTTCATTCTTCCGAGTTTTCTCAAATGAGAAAAAGTTAAATCTCTTTTATCCTCCATCTTTTCTATTACTTCCTCATTTTCTATCATCCTAATTTTCCACCCCTCCAACCAAAAGGACCCTAAATGTATAAAAATGTTTATGACTCACTTAACCACACTTAATCCAACTAACCAAGTGAGTCCTATGCACGTGACAAGAACATTTGTCATCTTCCTATTAAGGGGTAAAGCTTAAGGTTCTAAACATGTTTGGAGCCAATATATGGGAAATTAAGTTGTATCCAGTGTAAAAAAACTCCCACTTTTATGGGGGTATAAGAGAGATTATGATAGACAACCTTATCTCAAATTTATTTAAAGAAACGTATTCCGCAACATGTCACTATTGGTGAAAGGAACTAATAAGTATTATTAAATTTAAAACCATGGGATTGGTCAATTTTATGTGCTTCTTTGGCAAGATGTGCCTTCTTTATTCCACACTGTGTAACATTAAACACGCTTCAAATGGCATTGAAAGAATTTATTATTGGACTAATTTAAATATAGGATTTTTTTTTAAGGAAACAGTAATATTTATTAGAACACATGAACATGAAAGTAGTATTTAATTTAAATATCTGATTCATATATTGATTTGTAAATTAAAAATAAAATAGTAAATATTGACCTATCTTCTAGTTTGAATTTATGATAATTCTGGCTATTTTGACTTTTTTTTTTTCTACAATTTTGAATAATACACGCAAAAAGTTTTTAAATCATAGAGTACATATTATATCATACCATACGCACAATAAAGTCAAAATATATTTCAATATTTATTTTCATAATGTTTTATTATTTAATCATCTATTAGAATTATTTGAATACAATAAAAGTCTTGGTAAGTTAGATTTTTGTTGATTTTAGTAATAATTGGTTTTTTTTTTTAGTTTAATTTGACAAACAATTAGTAAGCTAGAATGTTTTATAGAAATATTGGCCCATACTAGTTTTTTTTTTTTTTTTTTTAATTTAAATAAATTTAGTTCACCCGTGCTATCAAAATTTTAATTTTTAATTTTTTTTTGAGATCAAAAGTCTGTTATTGAAAATTCTAGGGAGTAATTATTTGGATATCGTATGAGTATATTATAGCTATGTCACCATCCATTGGTTTGTTAAATCCAACGGTTAAAAACCTACTAGCTATGTCACCACCTTTTAAAATCTACCTAGCTTTGTTGATTCAATAAGTGCCTAAATTACCTTCAAATTTAGAGTATTGCTTTTAAGGTGGGCTTGGCACTTGCACATTATTAGCTAGGTTTTTTTTTTTTTTTTTGAGAAGTACACATTGTTAGGATTATTAAGCAATACTTTTGTAGTGAGATACTGATATGAAGGAAAAAATAAGTTCATCAAGAAAGAAGGAAAAAGATGGGTGATGTTTCCCCATAGGAAAGATTGAAGATATTGTTAAGATAAAACGTATGCTAATTGGCCTTCAATAGACAAAAGTGAAACACCATAAAAGGATTTTTAGAAAAGTAGAGAAAGGTAAAGCTGAAAGTGAATGCCACTAGTACTAATAATTCACTCCTCACCAGTCACCATGCCTCTATACTTCCTGGCTAGTTCTTTCCTCCTCGTGTTGTTCCTCAATCATGTCCCTCCTAATGGTCTTACACAACTCATTCAGTTGGAAGGCATTTTTCTTATTTAGGATCAACATCCTCATCTTTTCCTTCTTGCTAGAGTCTGTTCTGCCATCAAACAGTACAAGATATGAAGCTTGCAAACCTACAAATTGTGGTACCGACCCAAACATAAGCTTCCCCTTCTATGTTTTTGGGACGGAAACAGATCACTGTGGCTACCCAGGGTTGGGAATTGTCTGTAATCGAGGTAAGCCTGTTTATAGGACCCTCGAAAGGCAATACGTCATCCAAGATATCTTCTATGAAAACCAGACATTTCGGCTGGTTGATGAAGAATTCGCTAATAATTCTCGCTTTCCTCCTCCTTACAAGTTCTCCTTTGAACTCTCTTTCCTTGAGTTCACTCCCAATGATGCTAAACTGTTTTTCTTTAATAACTGCACGGCACCACTTTCTGTTAGTTTTGAGAGATCTCTGATTCCATGTTCTTCCAGAGCCACAAGTAGTTCTTTGGTTGCGTTAGTGAAGAAGGATGAGCACTTGAGCGAGAGTACTGCCTGTAGGCCTTCTGCGATTGTACCTGTTGAAGTGGAGGGAGGGTATTCTAATCAAACAATAAAAAAATGTCAACTACACGAAGTTGTTGAGGGATGGATTCACATTGAAATGGAGAGGAAGAGGATAAAATTGTGCTGACTGTCAAAGAAGTGGTGGGCGATGTGGGTTTGAAAAGGGAAATGCTGTATGTTATTGCCTCGATGGAAAGACCCATAAGCTTTATTTCTTTTTCTCGATGAATTAGCTTTGCTTCTCTATTATTTTAGATCTAGATCATATTCTTATACTAGCCTTGTTCTTATTTTAGCCTCATCACATGCTCTTTGTCTGCGTTGAATTTTTTTTTTTTTTAGTGTCATAATTTTCTAGACTTGAACTTCAGCCCACATCTCATAAACATTTATATTTGTAGAGTGATTACTACACCAAGAGTGCGCTATGGTTCATCTCAATTTTTAGATTATGACAAAACATAAAAATTAAATAAAAGAAACAAGTAAGTCTTGATAAAGTAAAAAATAAAATAAAATAAATTTATGCGATCTTGAAGGAAATATACAAAGTGGACTGAAAAGTTTTTTTTTTTTAATTTTTAATTTAAATTTTGGATAAGTTTGTTTTGAAGACAATAGAATGTCTTCTTTTGTAGACATTTTAAATATAGTTAGAGATATGTTTTTATTAAGTTATTCCAAATTTTGTCTTTGTTAAATATAAAGTCTAGGGGTATTTTTGAATTATATAAAAGTTTTTCAAAGAGGGTAATCTGGCTATATAGATAGTATGTATAGATAGATATATCTAAGCTACAGGAAAACTATAGGAGCCACAATTGGCGTGTGGGCAGTTCAAAGTTAGTTTCAGGTTCTTTCACAAAAAAAAAAAGAAGAAGAAGAAGTTAGTTTCAGACTTTTACGTGGGCTCAATTTGGGTTCAGCCGATTTTTATTCGACTAGTTTGATAAACTTCATCCGGGGCATTGCAGTTTCACATAGGGCCTATAAAATGGCTACCCAACCCATGCCAATAAATTCAAGGTAGCGAAGCCCAAGGCCGACTAGGCATGTTAAATTGATCACCCCGTTAATGGGAACAAATCCACTACTCTTCAAGTCCATGATGTTACCGTTTTGTTGTTGTTGTTGTTGTTGTTGGTTTTTTTTTTTTTTTGGGTATAGAATATGGATTATTACTTGGTGGTGCTTAAAAAACTATATTACTATTTTTAGTACCATCAAATACCAAAATGTTATATTCACACTACTTTTTAATAAAAAAATTTATTTTGATTGTGTTTACACTACTTTTTAATGAATTTTTTATATTATTTTAATTAAATAATTAAAAATATGGATCTATTGATGTTGAATGTGTTATAAAATAAAAAAATAAACAAAGTAGCTTTTTATGATATTATATTGTTAAATTTATGGTTCCACGTAGAACATCTACGTGACTCAATTAGGTCCACAAAAAAAGTTAGGTACATAATTTTTATTTGCCCTTTTTTTTTATTGGGTAGGGAGGAAGTCAAGCTCAGCATTTTATTGAGTCGTGTCGAACCTGATCTCATCCTTGGGAATGCCTGAGGCGTTACTAAGTTAAAAGGCCTATAGAAAAAATTTCGTTTGCTTTGATATTTTTTACAGACTTTTTGTCTTTGTCAATTTCGGTGTGTGAGATAGAAGATTCCTACTTGATTGTGTTTTTCTTATTCCTGTACCTCGTTCATTAAGCAACAGAGAAGCCATATGGTGTCAAACGTTGATGCAGAAAATTATAATCGCCAGTTGTTGCATTAAGCCCCATTTGTCTGTTTTGATTACAAACAAATTTCATAGCTTCACTCCACCTGCTCATCTAAAAATACAGAATTGGTGTAAGCTAGAGAAACGAAAGGCACACACATCCCTCAGGCCGCCCTAATGAATTTGACAGAGAGATGGAGATTTGAGAGAGCTGGGAAAAGAATGGATATAATTTTTGAAACAATCCTGAACTTAAATATTTATCTATATATGACTTTTATAATAACTGTACGTTCCTTTGTCAAGTGTCACATTCTCTTTAATGTCTTTAATCCGTCTCATATTTCACTAACATATCAAAATGACCGCTACTGAAAGAAAGTCCTATTTTCTACCCATTACATAAACTTTGAAATCAGATGTGACCATGGTCAGGATAGAAATGTTTGATATGTCCCTCTAGCACCCACCACGTTAAAATTTTTCAAAGATGCCAGATGCTTTTCCTCTTTAAATGGGTTTCTTTTTTTCCCACACAAGGGCCCTGTTTGGTTGTGCATTTTAAACAACATTTTTTAGTTTTTAAACAGCATTTCACGCATTTCAACACACTTTTTCACCCACACATATTTCAAAAAACAATAAACAACAATTTTCAAACTACTCTACCAAACACCCCCAAGATTGCTGGAGACTTTTCCAAAGTTTGTGGACCACACAGCAAACTTTTTGGTTTATCACTAGAAAGACGCGTAATTCCACTCAAGTTCCTACCTTCTTCTTTTTGGATCAAAGCTGAAACCAATCTTGTTTGTGTAGATACGAGAACTAGATAGCCGATACGTTTCAGGAGCCTTTGTTTTTTTCCTCCTTGGTTTGAGTATTTTACTTAAACCAGCAGAAAAGATTTCATAACAAAGTTTTGAGCGTTGAGAGGTTTTGAAGGGTCAACCAGTCAAGTTTTTCTACTGCGGCTCAATGGGGAAGGTGAGTAGGAAACTCTCTTCTGTTGACTTCGTAACTTGGTTATATGAAGGGATTTCCCGATGCACATATCATGTTTCACATGTACTTCCACCTTGTTCTAACTTCTAGTCTGCTTTTACAAGTCTTTCATACCCAATTTCCAAGTCAGCTACTGTGTTAACCAGAGAAATTACTTATATTAGTGACTAAAGATGAAAAGAAGCTACAAGAACACGTGGTTTTGATTAAGAGTAAGAGATTCTTGGTGGTGATTGGAATTTTTTTAGTACATCAAATACCAAAATATTATATGCACACTACTTTTTAATAAAAAAATTTATTTTGATTGTATTTACACTACTTTTTAATGAATTTTTTATATTATTTTAATTAAATAACTAAAAATATAGATTTATTGATGTTGGATGTGTTATAAAATGAAAAAAATAAATAAATAAATAAAATAGTTTTTTATGATATTATATCGTTAAATTTATGGTTCCACGTAGAACATCTACGTGACTCAATTAGGTCCACAAAAAAAGTTAGGTACATAATTTTTATTTGCCCTTTTTTTTTATTAGGTAGGGAGGAAGTCAAGCTCAGCATTTTATTGAGTCGTGTCGAACCTGATCTCATCCTTGGGAATGCCTGGGGCGTTACTAAGTTAAAAGGCCTATACAAAAAATTTCGTTTGCTTTGATATTTTTTACAGACTTTTTGTCTTTGTCAATTTCGGTGTGTGAGATAGAAGATTCCTACTTGATTGTGTTTTTCTTATTCCTGTACCTCGTTCATTAAGCAACAGAGAAAGCCATATGGTGTCAAACGTTGATGCAGAAAATTATAATCGCCAGTTGTTGCATTAAGCCCCATTTGTCTGTTTTGATTGCAAACAAATTTCATAGCTTCACTCCACCTGCTCATCTAAAAATACAGAATTGGGGTAAGCTAGAGAAACGAAAAGGCACACACATCCCTCAGGCCGCCCTAATGAATTTGACAAAGAGATGGAGATTTGAGAGAGCTAGGAAAAGAATGGATAGAATTTTTGAAACAATCCTGAACTTAAATATTTATCTATATATGACTTTTATAATAACTGTACGTTCCTTTGTCAAGTGTCACACTCTCTTTAATGTCTTTAATCCGTCTCATATTTCACTAACATATCAAAATGACCGCTACTGAAAGAAAGGCCTATTTTCTACCCACTGCATAAACTTTGAAATCAGATGTGACCATGGCCAGGATAGAAATGTTTGATATGTCCCTCTAGCACCCACCACGTTAAAATTTTTCAAAGATGCCAGATGCTTTCCCTCTTTAAATGGGTTTCTTTTTTTCCCACACAAGATTGCTGGAGACTTTTCCAAAGTTTGTGGACCACACAGCAAACTTTTTGGTTTATCACTAGAAAGACGCGTAATTCCACTCAAGTTCCTACTTTCTTCTTTTTGGATGAAAGCTGAAACCAATCTTGTTCGTGTAGATACGAGAACTAGATAGCCGATACGTTTCAGGAGCCTTTGTTTTTTTCCTCCTTGGTTTGAGTATTTTACTTAAACCAGCAGAAAAGATTTCATAACAAAGTTTTGAGCGTTGAGAGGTTTTGAAGGGTCAACCAGTCAAGTTTTTCTACTGCGGCTCAATGGGGAAGGTGAGTAGGAAACTCTCTTCTGTTGACTTCGTAACTTGGTTATATGAAGGGATTTCCCGATGCACATATCATGTTTCACATGTACTTCCACCTTGTTCTAACTTCTAGTCTGCTTTTACAAGTCTTTCATACCCAATTTCCAAGTCAGCTACTGTGTTAACCAGAGAAATTACTTATATTAGTGACTAAAGATGAAAAGAAGCTACAAGAACACGTGGTTTTGATTAAGAGTAAGAGATTCTTGGTGGTGATTGGAATCTTGGAATGGCTTCTGTCTTTCTGTGTGTTTTCTTATTTATCTTGCCCCTTGTGTTGCTTTTTTCGGCTGAAGGAGAAGAGATATACCCACCAGGCTGTCCACCCTTTGTTTGCGGAAAAGTCGGCAAGATTCATTTTCCATTCGCCAATGACACAAGCCCAGATTGCGGTTTGCTCATCTTACATGATTGCGGAGATCCACGTCAAATGAAAACCCCGAAGATCGAACTGGAGAGGAATGGAACACTGTACGATGTTGAAACCATCTCTCAGGCTAATTCCATACAAATTAAGGACCCACTATTGCAGTCTGTGTTGGATTCCAATAGTTGCGAATCCTTAAAAAATTGGACTCTTCCCAGTCCCATCTCTCCATTCATCTCTTTTCAACGAGTCTCAGGCAACCTGACCCTGTTCAAATGCGACCGCGCTCTCAATATTACTCCCCCTACAGGTTTTGATAGAACAAATTGCAGTATCTATGACATCTATTATAGTCCACATTATAATTTAACGCCCTCTCCACCTAAATGTCCAATTATTCAGCTCCCATTGAACTCGCAAAATAAAGGTAGTAATGACCTGTTTAGATTGTTATCTGCTGAGATTATTCTTGAAGTGCGTGTGACTAGAGATTGTCGCGAGTGTTATATCAAAGGTGGTCAATGTAAGACTGACAACAAAGGAAAATATTATTGTACCAAAGGTACAAAAGGTATGGGTATAGGAATAATGCAAATCTATTTGGATGTGCATGACATACATTCATGAAAAAAGCACATAAATTTCTTTATAAAATTCAGGTAGTTGTAGTTATTCCTAATACATGTACTGCTATTTCTGCCCAAATTAGTTTCAAATTTGAGTTATGAGACGGAAATAATTAAACATGTTCAATAAAACTTATATTAGATACATATGACACGGTTTTGACTGTGTTTTCTGTAACGCAGTTATGATTTCCATGCATGCCAATTTGGCTGCATCACTTTAATCTTCATTGTTAAACTAACACCATTTCTGTATTATCTCTTCTTGCAGGGAATAACAAAAAGGCATTAGTGATTGGATTTGGTAAGATGCCTTAATCATATTACTTCTTGAATTTGATGTTCATACATAAATAGAAATCCAATTATTCTTTCTGGAAAGTGATAGATTTTGTTTTTAATCGCATCTAACTTGTCAGTTTGAAGAGATCATTCCTTTCCCCTTCACTGGGTATGGCTTGTAACCAAAGCTTTAGAGCATTAACTTCATGCTAAATTTCCTCATTTTCTCCACTGCTGTAATCCCAGAGGATTTGCATTGTGCTCTCAAATATAGTGATGAATAATTAGGATAACATCACAAGACTTACAAAGATGTCCTTAACTATTAAAATTTATGTGCCCGCAATCCGCATGAATACCTTTGTGAACTTCAATAGAAAATTTTCACTCTCATGAATTTCCTTCATTGCTGCCCGATATTCTAAACTTAAATTCTTCCCCTCTTTGCTTTAGCCACTGGATGCTCGGCCCTCATAATTTTCTTGGTCATTGGCGTTGCTATCTTGGTTGTTTACAAGAAAAAACATGCTTCGCAAAAATTGCTGTCAAGGACTACTTATTCTGATAGATCCTCAAGATCAGACTTGGAAGGGGGGAGCGTCTACTTTGGAATCCCTGTTTTCTCCTACACTGAACTTGAAGAAGCAACAAACAATTTTGATATTGAGAAAGAACTAGGAGATGGAGGATTTGGAACCGTCTATCATGGTAAGATGATAAACACACTGCTTCAGTTTCAAGTTCACCTAATTACAGCATAAACTTTTCAAGCAAAGTGAAAAAAAATTAAGGTATAAAAATTAAAAGAAAAAGACTTGGCTTGCATCTTATTACATGGTCTGTTTTTCTCAATTAGGCAAACTCCATGACGGGCGGGAAGTTGCAGTCAAGCGCCTATACGAACACAACTACAGACGACTAGAACAGTTCCTGAATGAAGTTAAAATCCTTACGCGCTTGCACCACAAAAATCTTGTCTCCCTTTATGGGTGTACTTCACGCCATAGCCGTGAACTACTTCTTGTGTATGAGTTCGTGCCTAATGGTACTGTTGCTGATCATATTCATGGCGATCGAGCAACACCAGGTTCACTCAAATGGGCAACTCGTTTGAGCATTGCCATAGAAACTGCCAGTGCTTTGACTTATCTCCACGCTTCTGACATCATACATCGTGATGTAAAGACTAATAACATTCTCCTTGATGACAACTTTTGCGTCAAAGTTGCAGATTTTGGGCTTTCTCGGCTGTTCCCCAATGATGTCACCCATGTCTCTACTGCTCCTCAAGGGACTCCGGGCTATGTTGACCCAGAATACCACCAATACTACCAGCTTACTAGTAAGAGTGATGTTTACAGCTTTGGAGTTGTCCTCATCGAGCTCATATCATCTCTGCCAGCTGTTGATATGGCTAGGCATAGGCATGAAATTAATTTGGCTAAGTTAGCCATAAACAAGATTGAAAAGTGTGCATTCCATGAGTTGATTGACCCACATCTTGGATTTGAGTCAGATAATGAAGTTAAAAGGATGACCAAATCGGTGGCAGAGTTGGCCTTTCAGTGTATACAAGAGGACAAGGAAATGAGGCCTTCCATGGATGAGGTTTTGGAGGCTTTGAAAAAAATTAAAAGTGGTAACAATGATCCAGAGGAAAAGGCATATGATGATGCTGGGATCTTGAATGTGCCGCAAACAGCTTCACCGGATTGTGATGAGGTTGGATTGTTGAAGACCAGGCAACTGCCGCCACCTTCACCAAATGATGTGACTGATAATTGGACTAGTAGGTCTACCACACCGAATGTGAGTGGTTAAATTTCTTCTCCTTTATAATTTTTCAAGTAGATGATAAGGTTATGTTCATAGAATCATTATCAGTTCACTTGAGTGGGTTGAAATTTCATTTTCTTCTCCCTTTTTTCTTTTGTGTTCATATAAGGCATATTATTGATAGGTTAATGTTTGAGGGAATGTGCATATTTAAATTGAGTTATAGTGATGTTCATTTTTTGTACAAATTTTTTATTAAGACCACCACAACCACCACCCCCCCCCCCCCCCCCACGGTTCCCCTTCTCACTTCTTTTTAGAACTTTACCGAAAATGAAATAAGCAGTAGAATGCATAATTTGAATTGTTAATACTTGCTCAGGTGTCAGTGACAATGCCCAATGGATGTGAAACAATCAAATGATAATGTTTGAGGGAATATGCATATTATTAAGTGGAGTTATAGTGATGTTCATATTTTGTAAAATATTCTGATCAACCCCCCTCGCCTACCCTCTCCCCAAAAAACCCCTTTCGCTTTTGATTAACTTATTTTCGGAGGCAGTGGACTACATGGTTTAAATGGATACCATTTTGCCAAGAGCTTTGTAGTTTTTTTTTTTTTTTTTTGAGAAGAAGATTTGTAGTTCATTTGACTCTTCTTATTTCTAAATAAGACATTCATGGTTCAAATCTCTCATTCCATTGTAATTATTAAATTTATTAAAAAGAATTGTTAATACTTTATTGCTCAAGCATCGATGGTAATGCCCAATGAATGTTATAAAATCAAATGTTCTCGTTATATAATTGTGGCTTTAAGAACATATCTGCATATCAATAAAATCATCATATTTATGTTTTTCTTCTCATTTTATAATATACTAGCCGCAGACCCACGTAATGTATGTGAATATAAATATTATGTAATGAGATATAATATATCATTTTATCATTTTTGTGTGTTTTATTAATATATTTTTAAGGTGAGCTGTATTCTTCTAATTTCTTTGTAGTGTATTATATTTACCTAATATACAATTAAACTTTATAAGTTTCAAAGTTTTTTATTCAAATTTCTTATCCATTAAGGAATAAGAAAATTATCATAACAATCAAAACTTATAACAAAATTACAATGTTATCTTAACCAAAATTAAAATGAAATCAAATGAATACAAAATAGACTTAATAATTAGTGGGCATATTCAAATTCATAGCCATGTATGTTATGTTTTGATATAAACTCAAATTCCTATTTAAAAAAAAAAAAAAAAACTAATTATTAACTTAAATCAAAATTCAACCAAAGCTATAAAGGAAATAGAATACTTTCTGATGGGAAATTAAAAAAACAATACCAAAACACATTTAATATAATAAAAAAAAGAAAAAGAAAAAAAGAACCATAAACCTTAATTAGAGTTATAAGAAAGAAGAAAAATCCACCAAAAGAAAGGGGTGGGGGGGGGGGTTAGAGAGAGAGAGAGAGAACTCATAGTTTTTGTGTGAGAAAAATATGGATTGAATGGAAAAAATGATATCAAATTTATATAAAATAAAATTTGGAGAAAAAAAAAGTCCAAGAA
>NW_027069716.1:356923-359864 GCF_002906115.3 Quercus suber
AGAAAAATGATATATAAATATAAAAATAAGATAATATGGTTGCTGATATGACTCAATAAGAGCGTAGTAATAATAAATGCTAACCTTTAGCTTTTAGATATGTGTGTGTGTGTGTGTGGGGGGGGGGGGGGGTCTGGGGGGCGAAAAAGGTGGCACCCAAGGCCCAAAGGCTAAGAGTTGGGTTTTGGATGTGAGCCCACTACAATTAATTTGTTTAGAGATGGGTATGGTAGACCAACGCATGGATTCCTTATCTTACAGCCTAACTCTGGGGAATATGTATCAGACAAAAAGAAAAAGAAGGATTTGAGCATAAAAAGCCTAAGTCTTGTATTAATATTCCCTCGGTTAGGCGAGGAAGGTGTTAAACAACTTATAACAACTCAAGTGTGAGTAGTTTTTTTCCCTAATCTTTTGTTCCGATCCCCCTTAATGAGGTTTTCCCTTCATTTTATAGCTGCTTGCCCTTGATCTTGACCCTCTAGCTATAGGGTGGCGGATTTCCCCCAAATACTTGTCCCATCCCTCCTTTGGGGGAAGTGTAGGGTGTGTTACAAGCTGTCCAAACACTATTCATGTATCACCTCCTTCATAAATGCGACTATCCTAGTTCGTGTAATGCATTTTAATGCAGAGGTGATGGGTGGCTTCTTCATCACACCTCTCATTCCCTTTTCTTCGTCCCTTGCCAGGGCGACTTGCCTCGATTTGAACCTCCTAGTGGTGGTAGCATTCCTCTCTCCCTCCTCAGGTTGTGAGAGATCTCGATTTGATTCCCCTCTCTTAGCATTTTCCATCAACTCCTTGGGCCTATACACTCCTCGATTGTGGCCCAGTATGGGTACTGCCCTTAGATACCCCCATAATGGGCCTGAATCCTCATCGGTTGCGGCCCAGTATTAGTGGACCCCCCACAATATATATATATATATATATAGATGTTATGCGTTATAACTTATTGAGTCAAATCCTAGTTGCCAACCTAGTTGTCAATATATATATATATATATATTAAAAATAAAATCTTTTCCATCAAGACCATCACCTTCATTGTCACAATTTGTGGGTGGATTAATAGGTTTAAGTAAAAATTGTCATCCCTAGTCACAATAACTAACTCCACCAACACCATCCTCCCAAGTCTGGTTTAGTGAAGGTAAGAGTGAAGGGTCAGCCCTTTCACAACCCCAAATAATTCTTTCTATAATTTCTCTCTTTTTTTTCTTAGATTTTTTTTTTTGGGTCAAAACAAGGGGGATGGAAAATGAGGGAGAGAAAATAAGAGAGAAAATGGATTTTTGAGTTGTTTGGTTGAGGTGGAAAATTGGAGAAATTTTGGTGGGGTCCAGAAGTTTTCTCCTCAAGTCCTCCAAAACACAATCTCTCCAAAATGGAGAGAAAGTAGAACAAAAATGTTTGGCCAAATTGCCCACATTACTAGCTCCATTGTGTCCTACTATATTGCCATTGTATTTTTTATTACTAAACTGGGCATGATTGATTTTATTTATTTATTTATTATTATTATCATTTGTTTGTTTGTTGGTTTGTCTTTATATTTTATTTTATTTTATACTTTTTAACTGGATAGGATTGGTTGTTTTAGTTAATTCTTTGTTTTGTTTTTGTTTTTGTTTTTGTTTTTTTTAATTGGGTATGATTTTTGCTTTAATAAACTAGGTATGATTGCTCTTTTGCTTTTGCTTATTTTTTTTTCTTTTTTCTTAATTGGGTGTAATTTTTTTAATTAGAGCATATGAGTCAATTTATATAAATTTCCTTTTCCATTCTCTCACTTTTTCTTCAATCAAACAAATTTTTTATTTTTTTATTTTTATCTCTTCACTTTTTCACCCTTAACCAAAACACCATAAGGGAAAACTAAAATCTCTTCTATCCCTCCATTTTTTGCCATCTTCCCATTTTTTACTCCCCCTCCCCCCCACCACCACTTTTCCATCCCTTTAATCAAACAGAAACTTAGAGTTCCTCTGAATATATTTTTTTTTTTTTGGATAAACTTCAATATCATTAGGAAGAGAAAGGGGCAATCTTCCTTAAAGGCGAGCTCAAGAACTCCTGGAAGATTGTATCTATGATGAGGTCCACTATTATACAAACACATTAAAAAACTCAGACCTTTTTTTTTTTTTGAAACTAAAACTCAAGCCTATTAAATATTTTCCTTGGATTGAATCAAAAATGAAAAAGGTATGTATCAAAGTGTTTGTGATCCCTACAAAATTTAGACTTGGTGAGGGCCTCAAGATTGACAAACAGAATTGCAATTTAAATCTCATATATATATATATATATAGAGAGAGAGAGAGAGAGAGAGAGAGAGAGAGAGAGAGAGAGAGAGAGAGAGAGAGAGAGAGAGAGAGAAGACACAGAAGAACGAGGAAAGAGGGAGTGGGACTTGATTGGAATTTTTATAATAAGTATTTTAATTTTTTTGTTAGATAAAGTTTTTTTAAAGGTGGAGGTGTCAATGAAGGACCTTTGTCATTGTCGCACCTACATTAGGGATGGGAAATGATGGTGGTAGTATGGTGGTGGATCAGTGCTGACAATGAAAATGAATGAAGATGAAGAGGAAGGGCTTATAATAATAATAATAATATAATAATTGTAAGGCACAAAAAATCTGGTGGCCAAACTCACTTAGAATAGTGAAATTTGTGCCATCCAGCTAGGCCAAACTAATAGATATTTGTAAAGAGAGTGGGGTAAAGCAAATTGGCTTAGCCTGAGGATTCATATAGAAATGAATGAAAAAAGCCAACGATTAAGTATATTAAATGGTTCTTTACAATCTTGCCCGATGACAATGTTCTTGCACAAGATGTACACTCTTCTCTCTCTCTCTCTCTCTCTCTCTTTTTTCTCTCTCTAATCTTGTTCTAATCTTTTTTCTTCATTTTTCTGGGATCCTATCTCA
>NW_027069716.1:360286-362587 GCF_002906115.3 Quercus suber
TGGGTTTGAGATGTTTTGATCTTAATGGGTTTTGATGTTTGATTTGCTAGAGGTTTTAGGTTTGTGTGTGTTATTGTGTTATAGAGGTTATTGTATTTGTGATCTTGTATTCTACTAGTGTTCTGAGTTTGTGTTCTTAAGATTAAATTTTCTGGGTTGTGTTCATGTTTAAGATGAAATTAGATTTGAATTCATGTTTATTTTGGGTTTCAATTCTAACCATGGTTTGATTTGACCAAATCTAAAATTGATGAGGATTGGCTTGTGGTTTGGTGTATTTTATTGATGAGAATCGGCTTTGGGTTTTGGTGTTTTTGTTTTTTATTTGATCGTGGTTTGAATTTCGTTAGTTGATTGTGTTAGAATTGTTGAGTTTGATCATGGTTTTTGTATGTGTTTTTCCCTATTCTAATGCTAAGAAAATACAAGAAAAGAAAAGAAAAGAAAATCTTGAGTTTTTAATTTTTTGGGCAACCATGTTTTGGGGGGAAGAACATTTAGAACAATCAATCATTTTCTAGGAAAGAACATGAGAAAAATCTACACATTCTTCCGAAAAAATAATGAAAAGAAAATTAGAAAATTAGAAATTCTTTGTTTTTAAAATTTTAAATTAAAAAGGTGAAGTGGCATATTTTAAACACCAAATAAATTTTTTAATATTATTTTAATAGACACATCAGCATTTACTGTGCCAATAGTATACTCCGTTTGCCACATTAGTAATTTCCGTTAAGTGAGTGATGGTAAGGATCAAAATAGAACACATTTTTCATTTTAGGAACTAAAAGTGGTAAAATAGAAATGTAGGAACTTTAGGGTCTGTTTTTGTAGCCCCAGCCCAAAGAATATCCAGAACAATGAATTTGTAGAGAGTGGATCGAAGGTTTAGGCGCTTGTCGGCGTGCAACAAGTATGAACTCCTTTCTTTCTTTGAAAAATACTTAGAACAATTTACAACTGAGGGATGCTCCTTGGACCATGGCCGAGGAGGCTTTTTCTTCCCCCATTCCAAAGATCCCCCCTATACATTTTGCTCACATTTCTTATATACCCCCATCTTCTTCCTCCTGTTGATCATCTATTGGCCTTCCTCCTAACAGCCTATCCCATCAAAGGTCATATCCGTGCTCAAGTGGTTCATTCTGATCGATGCTGCCCTGTCAAGGGGTTACATCCCCATTAATGCAGCCAGAGGGGTTAGGTGAACGTATTCAATGCCGAGGTGACAGTTTGCCCAGAGCTTGCCCTTCTCCGTACCGAGGTCTCGGACGATCGAGGATAGGGTCATCCTCGGACCCATCATGCGTCCTCGGCGTGGGCCATTTGGGCCTGGGTTGAAGTGGGCCTTGGCTACCGGATTTTCTGGCCCCACAATAGCTCCTCAAAATCTTGCTGCACGCATCCTCGGGTGGGGAGAAGGATTTTGACATCCTCGGCCTTACCCCCCACCCCTCGTCAGTGCTGGGGTCCATTCACCTGCCAAAGGCACGTCGCTGACGTTTCGGAGCACGTAGCGTGCCCATCATTAAATTCAAGCGGCTCTGTGCTCCCCACGTCTAATGAGGCATTACCCATTCAACGGTGGAGATTCGTTTTGCATTTATGAGCGGGAAAACCCGCATAGTTCCTCGATTTGGGGTATAAATACCCGTACGAATCGCTTCTTCCTGTTCCTCATTTGTAATCGAGAACATTTGTGCGCCCCTCCTGAGTTCAGCCACACCCTCACTAGCACCTCTAGCACAAAAGCCTGTCCGAGGAGCCCTTCCTCTTTCCAGTAAGTCGCTCTGTCTCTCTTTGACCTCTCTTTCTCTTTACCCTTTTTTCTACTTCGCTTGTTCGTTCTTAGTTCTTTAGGCGTCAACTGGGATGGGTAGGTTTAAGAAATACGTCGATACCGCGAAGACGATGGAGAAATTCATCACCGACCGTAGAATTCTCGGCAATGTCGGCCTGAAATATTGTGAGGACGGGGAATGGGGCATACACAGGCAGGAGGGCGAGGTAGTGATTTCCATAGTCGCCTTCCTTGAAGGGGGGATGACAATCCCCATGGGGCCGGTGATGAGGGATTACCTCATGCACTTCCGGTTGGCCCCCACTCAGTGTGGGATAAACGTCTTTAGGATTCTGGGCTGTGTGGACGCCTTGAACGAGAAGATGGGGCTGAGGTTGACCCACCACGACGTGAACTGGTGTTACAACCTTCAGCTTCTTAAGGGCAAGTCGTATTACCTGAAGACGAGAGACGACAGGGTGCGGCTCATTCAGTGCCTCCCCGAGTCCAGCAAGGGGTTC
>NW_027069716.1:366607-374596 GCF_002906115.3 Quercus suber
TTTTTTTCATTTTTTTTTTTTTTTTTTTTTTTTTTTTTTTTTTTTTTTTTTTTTTGCATCACCACCGATCTTCCGTAGAATGGTTATTTAGAACAATCGCCTGTTGCGCCGGCCAGCGCACTAATCCTCCCCACAGACGGCGCCAATTATAGGGTCTGTTTTTGTAGCCCCAACTCAAAGGATATGGGTTAAGGGCCCAACGAACCCAGAACAATGAATTTGTAGAGAGTGGATCGAAGGTTTAGGCGCTCGCCGGTGTGCAACAAGCATGAACTCCTTTCTTTCTTTGAAAAATACTTAGAACAATTTACAACTAGGGGATGCTTCTCGGACCATGGCCGAGGAGGCTTTCTCTTCCCCCATTCCAAAGACCCCCCCTATACATTTTGCTCACATTTCTTATATACCCCCATCTTCTTCCTCCTGTTGATCATCTATTGGCCTTCCTCCTGACAGCCTATCCCATCAAAGGTCATATCCGTGCTCAAGTGGTTCACCCTGATCGATGCCGCCCTGTCAAGGGGTTACATCTCCATTAATGCGGCCAGAGGGGTTAGGTGAAGGTATTCAATGCCGAGGTGACAGTTCGCCCAGAGCTTGCCCTTCTCCGTACCGAGGTCTCGGACGACCGAGGATAGGGTCATCCTCGGACCCATCATGCGTCCTCAGCGTGAGCCATTTGGGCCTGGGTTGAAATGGGCCTTGGCTACCCGATTTTCTGGCCCCACAGGAACCATAAAAGAAATGACTCCAAAATATATGGATTAAAAGTGCATTTACGCTTTTTTAGTACTATATTTTTTATTACAATATTCACATTCGACTTTCTAAAAACATACTTATTTTATATTCTAAAGAGCTAACTTATCTATTCTACCAACTTATTTTACAATACACTTAACATTCCATTTATAAACCCAAATGTGAATCATCTTATACATCCTTAGTATTTTTCCTTGACAACAAAGCTAAATAATGATTTTCAATTTTTTTTACAGCTTTAAGTCAAGAATAAATTAGAAATAGAATTTACTTTTTTGAGAATCAGAAATAACATTTAGGGTCTGTTTGGATACTGCTTATTCTACTGAAACTGAAAACTTATTACTAAAAGTACTGTAAATAAAAATAAAAATGAGTTGAAATAGTACAGTGTGCCTTATGAATAGTATCAAAAAGTGCACCATAAATAATAGTACAAATAAACTAAATAGTGAAATAAAAAATGCACTGTCACTGTTTAGGAAAAATTATTCTGTACTCGCTATTTTCCAATTCATTCCCTGGAAAAAGAAAAAAAAAATTCAGTTAATAAACTCAGAAAGGAGATGCAGCCTCTGTTCTGTCGAGATGGTCCATTGTTTGAGCTCCTCTTTTGGTTTCATTGGGGGTAAGAAGAAAAAAAAAAATTCAGAAAAAAGATGCAGCCAATCACAACAGATCCCTTTCTACTTCTAGTTTATCCTTAACTCATTACTCATTTCCTAAAATCATTAATACCATATTCGAAATCAGTTAAATCCAAAAATTTGAGAGAGAAGTAGAGAAAGAGCGCAAGAACCAGGAGTGGAGTTGTCAACTCTTCAGAAATTCTAGCTGCTGTCTCCTCAGCCGAACCCATCACCATCAGCAACTGATCCGGTCGACTTTGTCGCCGCAATAGAGGACGATAAGAAGTAGAAACTAGAAAGAGAAGGATTTTGCGGCAGCGCAGGGTCATAATCTCAAGGACCTGTCAATAGGTACCAGCCATTTTAATGTCCCCCCCCCCCCCCGGACCTTGGCCGGTATAAAAAATCTAATGTATCATTCCGGCTAAAATATCGGCTGTACTGGAGTTGTTCCGGCCATACCGAAGTAAATTCCGTATTTCGGTCGGTAATTTGATATCAGGCTGAAACCAAAACCTCTAAGGGAGGGCTTAAAAAAAGAATAACAAGAGAAGAAGAAGTTGATGCTTATTAAAATCTTTGAAAATTTGCTCACTAGTCATTGCAGATCGACCAAGTTACTGTTGTTCTCAGTTCTCAGTTTTAAGTTTGTCGCCTCATCACCTGCTTCTCCTTCTTTACTTCTTTCTTCTTTTGTTTTTCTGTTTCACTTTTTTCTCTTCTCCCTCTTTTCCTTGTTTTTTCCTCCATGAATATCTTATCTATGCACATTTTGGAACTTGTGGTCTGATGGGAGGTGAAAGAGGCTAGTCTTTTTGTTCACTCCCATCCGAATGGACACGTGGCTTGGGAGTACTTCTTTTCTCTCCGTACAATATGAGAACTGTAGGTGAAGAATTTCACACAACATCTGATTGTATCCTACCGCGGTGCCTGGCGCGGTGCGGTTTTGTCCTCGTCCCGAGTATGGCCCTAGCATGCAAGCGCTTAGCTTGGACAAGTGGAATCCCACATCGGTTAGAGAGAGCGCCCCACTACCCTTTATAATGCTTCAGGAGCTTGGGTAGTGTACCACTACTCACATGTGAGTAGTGGTACACTACCCAAGCTCCTGAAGCATTATAAAGGGTAGTGGGGCGCTCTCTCTAACCGATGTGGGATTCCACTTGTCCAAGCTAAGCGCTTGCATGCTAGGGCCATACTCGGGGACGAGGACAAAACCGCACCGCGCCAGGCACCGCGGTAGGATACAATCAGATGTTGTGTGAAATTCTTCACCTACAAGAACCATTCCAATCTTTAACTCCAAAAAAAGTACTTATATATATATATATAATATATTATAGTTATAAACTATGCCCCCCAAAAAAAAAATAAATAAATAAACAAATAAACAACCTATGTAAATTGTACAATAGTAATGTTTGTTTGTTTATTTATTTATTTATTTATATGTATAAATTGTATACTTATTATTGATATTATAATTATTATATAATTAGCGGTAATTCGAAACGGTACACCAGTACCGAAATATATCATTTCATTGGCTAAATCGGTACACCCTCCTGTACGAAATTGACTTCCTTGGTTTAAACTAACACCATTTTTGTTTCTATCTTCTGTTGCAAAAGATAAAGAAAACAAAGTGGTGATAACATTAGGTAAGATGCCTTTCATTTTGTTGAAATTGAAATTCATACATGTGCATGCTCGGCCAACCATAACCAATTATTCCATCTTAAAGTGACATGTTAATATGTTATGTTTTCATCACGACTAAGTTGCCAGGTTGCAAGCCATTATTCTTTCCCCTTCGACGGGTATGGTTGACTATCCAAGCTTTAAAGCACGAATTTCATATTTCATGCAATTATTAATTTTTCAAAGTAATGCTATTAGTTTGGTAATGGCTCCATTTTCTCCGCTGCCACAATTATTAAGAAATAGAGTATGAAAAAAGATGAACTTTTTTTTTTTTAATTTTATATTATCGTATGTGAATATACCAGACAAAATGGGCTTTTGCCCTTTTCGGGCAAATTAAATAGCTTTATACCATTTTTCCCAAACTAATTAGGGAAATGCCCCTATAATGGCGTTTTAAGGAGTCTATAATGACACTTTTTAAGATCTATAGTGACGTTTTTTAACTCGACCTCAATGAAATCAAGTTATAGGAAAAAAAAAATTGCCTATAACTTGATTTCATTGAAATCGAGTTAAAAAACGTCACTATAGGTCTTTAAAACGTCACTATAGGCTCATTAAAATGCTACTATAAGGTTTCAAGAAAAATTTTTTTTTTCTAACTTGATTTATTATAAATTGAGTTTTAAAAGAGGGATATTTTCCTACTTAGTTTGGGAAATGGGGTATAAAGCTATTTAATTTGTCCGAAAAGGACAAAGGCCCATTTTGTCCGAATATACATCTGTAGTTTCTTTTATATATACAGGAGGAAGCACAAGAAAATACAACTAAAACTAACTAAAGATTAACAAGACTCTCTATATGAAGCAACAAATTACAAAAGCACATGTGAGGAAATGTGTTGAGAAAAAAAAAAAAAAACTTTAATACTCCCCATTCAAGATGGGGTGTAAACATGTGAACATCCGTCTTGCATATGAAACCATTGATGAAGAAAACAGAATCGTGTGCAGCAGGGCCGGAAAGCTTGAGATTATTGAGGCCAAGATCTTTTGCAACGTGAAAAGAGGCACCAATGAGATTGCATGAGAGGGGCAGCACTAATTGCGGTAACAAAAGAAGGATGATTACTAGTGCACAGACTCTAGTATACACGTAAGTACACACAAGTCACAATTTACAAGGTCCGACCATCAATGAGTAGAGTGGTTGATATGCTTGAAGGCAGCCTATGCTCCTTGCAAGTCCCTCCCAAGCATTTTTTGTCTTCCGCACCAAGATCACCAGTAGATTCTTCAACAACGGTGTCGTTACATTATCATTTGGTGTCCTAAAATCCATCTCTTCTCTCAAGGAATTCTAGATTCTAGGTGATATTGAATTTGAGCTTCTAGATCATCCATTCTTAGTTGCTTAATTGTGGTGGGCCTTTTTTGTAATTCTGGGCTGGACTGCTTTCTGTCGCGTTATGGCCCAATAGTTCTAGGATAGGAGAGTCGGGATTGTCTTGACTGAAACTCACCCCAAGTCAATTTGTGCACAAGCTAGGACCTCGTTGCTGAGACCTTGGTCATGTGCTTACAGTAGAAGATGCTGTAACAAAAATGTTATAGCAGAAGGGTATAATATGATAAAAAGAAAAGAAAAAAGAAGAAGAAGAAGAATATGCTTGCTGTCAGCCAAAGACAATGATTNCCCCCGCCCCGCCCCCCCCCCCCCCCCCCTTTTTTTTTTTACTTGCCTTGGAATGTATGAGATTGAAGATTCCTAATTTCTTGTTTCAATACATAAGCACGTCAGAGAAAACCCCATAAATTAAAAAATAACCATAGACCAAAGATTGATATTCAAAAAAAAAAAAAAAATTACAATTGAAATTGTTGCATTACCTTCCATCTGTGAACATTTCTCTGTTTTAAAAACTTATAGCTACATTTCATTTTTCGTATAAGGTCATAGCTGCACTTTAGTAATGTCAAACACAAAACTGGGAGAGAGAGAGCCCAGAAAAGAATTGTGGAAACATTTCTGACCTTAAAGTATTCGTTTGTGATTTCACTATAATTGTGTTCCCAATTTGTTTACAAAGTCTCCTACTTCTCCCACAAGTGATCAAAGACCACTACTAAAAAGCTCATTACATTAACTTAGAGGGTAGCGACCATGGCCCAGAATGTTTGTCCACCGCTGCGTTTGAATAACTTATTTCTATTAGTATTTTTAGTTTTAAAAAAACTAAATCAAATAAATTAAATTAGCCAAATAAAACACATTTTATGTCCTCCTGGTACCCACCACCTGAAGATTTTTCAAAGATGTTGAAGGCTCTTCCTGTTTAAAGTTTAAACTTCAGATGGGTTTGTAATTTTTTTCATAGACCACTCAGAAACTTTTCCAAGGTTTTTGGACACATGGCAAACCTTTTGTTGATTATGAGAAAGAGGGTTGATGCAAATATCGCTACTATGTTTACTAAAATCTTCACTCCCAAAATAAAGGGATTCCATCGAATGATGATGACCTGTTTGCACACTAACTGTATATTGACCTTGCAGTTTTGTGCCTGATCATTGTATCAGTTGTTATGATAGGGGACATCAATGTTGGCAATCGGCAGCACAAAAGTGGAAAATTTATTGTTGCCATTGCCACTGCCAATGCAGCAAAATATTTAATACACATTATCTATTGATTCATGATAATGCATAAAAAATTCTTTGTATTTTATGTTGTAGTTATTTGTAATACATGTTTGTTATTTTCTGCAAGCCACTTGTCTCAGCAATGGTTTTAGCTAAATTTGATTAGTTTCAAGTTTCGGGTGATAAGCAATAGAAATAACTTTGTTGCAATGAAACCTATATATTGTACATTAACTTGGTCTTGTCAGCACTTTGTGCAACCCTGTTAAGCTTGAACGGATATATTATTAGCTGTTTGTTTGTTTATTTATTTATTTATTTATATGTATAAATTGTATACTTATTATTGATATTATAATTATTATATAATTAGCGGTAATTCGAAACGGTACACCAGTACCGAAATATATCATTTCATTGGCTAAATCGGTACACCCTCCTGTACGAAATTGACTTCCTTGGTTTAAACTAACACCATTTTTGTTTCTATCTTCTGTTGCAAAAGATAAAGAAAACAAAGTGGTGATAACATTAGGTAAGATGCCTTTCATTTTGTTGAAATTGAAATTCATACATGTGCATGCTCGGCCAACCATAACCAATTATTCCATCTTAAAGTGACATGTTAATATGTTATGTTTTCATCACGACTAAGTTGCCAGGTTGCAAGCCATTATTCTTTCCCCTTCGACGGGTATGGTTGACTATCCAAGCTTTAAAGCACGAATTTCATATTTCATGCAATTATTAATTTTTCAAAGTAATGCTATTAGTTTGGTAATGGCTCCATTTTCTCCGCTGCCACAATTATTAAGAAATAGAGTATGAAAAAAGATGAACTTTTTTTTTTTTAATTTTATATTATCGTATGTGAATATACCAGACAAAATGGGCTTTTGCCCTTTTCGGGCAAATTAAATAGCTTTATACCATTTTTCCCAAACTAATTAGGGAAATGCCCCTATAATGGCGTTTTAAGGAGTCTATAATGACACTTTTTAAGATCTATAGTGACGTTTTTTAACTCGACCTCAATGAAATCAAGTTATAGGAAAAAAAAAATTGCCTATAACTTGATTTCATTGAAATCGAGTTAAAAAACGTCACTATAGGTCTTTAAAACGTCACTATAGGCTCATTAAAATGCTACTATAAGGTTTCAAGAAAAATTTTTTTTTTCTAACTTGATTTATTATAAATTGAGTTTTAAAAGAGGGATATTTTCCTACTTAGTTTGGGAAATGGGGTATAAAGCTATTTAATTTGTCCGAAAAGGACAAAGGCCCATTTTGTCCGAATATACATCTGTAGTTTCTTTTATATATACAGGAGGAAGCACAAGAAAATACAACTAAAACTAACTAAAGATTAACAAGACTCTCTATATGAAGCAACAAATTACAAAAGCACATGTGAGGAAATGTGTTGAGAAAAAAAAAAAAAAACTTTAATACTCCCCATTCAAGATGGAGTGTAAACATGTGAACATCCGTCTTGCATATGAAACCATTGATGAAGAAAATCAGAATCGTGTGCGAGCAGGGCCGGAAAGCTTGAGATTATTGAGGCCAAGATCTTTTGCAACGTGAAAAGAGGCACCAATGAGATGCATGAGAGGGCACACTAATGCGGTAACAAAAGAAGGATGATTACTAGTGCACAGACTCTAGTGTACACGTAAGTACACACAAGTCACAATTTACAAGGTCCGACCATCAATGAGTAGAGTGGTTGATATGTTTGAAGGCAGCCTATGCCCTTGCAAGTCCCTCCCAAGCATTTTTTGTCTTCCGCACCAAGATCACCAGTAGATTCTTCAACAACAGTGTCGTTACATTATCATTTGGTGTCCTAAAATCCATCTCTTCTCTCAA
Organism: Quercus suber; assembly: GCF_002906115.3. NCBI lineage: Eukaryota > Viridiplantae > Streptophyta > Magnoliopsida > Fagales > Fagaceae > Quercus > Quercus suber. The sequence continues at coordinate 374,168 of NW_027069716.1, forward strand.
GGAATTCTAGATTCTAGGTGATATTGAATTTGAGCTTCTAGATCATCCATTCTTAGTTGCTTAATTGGGGTGTGGCCTTTTTGTAATTCTGGGCTGGACTGCTTCCTGTCGCGTTATGGCCCAATAGTTCTAGGATAGGAGAGTCGGGATTGTCTTGACTGAAACTCACCCCAAGTCAATTTGTGCACAAGCTAGGACCTCGTTGATGAGACCTTGGTCATGTGCTTACAGTAGAAGATGCTGTAACAAAAATGTTATAGCAGAAGGGTATAATATGATAAAAAAAAAAAAAAAAAAGAAGAAGAAGAATATGCTTGCTGACAGCCAAAGACAATGATTAAACTATTCTCTTAGTAAAAGGGGGAAAGAACACAGTGATATGAGTATGGCAGAAATAGATTAATAACGACAATAAAAGAAAGGAAACAA